>NW_024469010.1:290360-375414 GCF_003184825.1 Aspergillus fijiensis CBS 313.89 | reverse complement strand
CCCCCCCCCGGAACAACCAAACTAACAACCCCCCAAGTCCCTCCGCATAGCCCCGCCGGCCGCCCACCCAACCTCAACCAGCAACACGACGACCCGCACGCCCTCAGCGCACGTCTCGCTCCCTCACCCGTCGAAGGGCGCCCCCTCGGCGCCGGGGCTGCCCGACACGCTCCGGAACAACCTGACACTACCAGCAGCCCGGGGCCCGCCGTCGGCGCAGACGGCGACGCCCAGCTCGGCCCACCCGCTCGAGGCGCGCCTGCTGGCCTGGCGGGCGACCCAGGAGGCCCTGAAGATGGAGTCGCTGCGGCGGGCGTACGGCATCGCCGAGCCCATCCGCCGCGGCATGGAGCTGAAGATCGTGCGGGATGGGTCGTTCCGCCCCGCCGTCATTGGGGGTACGCAGAACAACGTGCATGAGGATATCTTGGTGCTTGGGGGGCGGGATGCAGAGGTCGGGTGGGAGGATATCTTTAAGGGTAAGTCTTTCCATGGTGGTAGGGAAGGGCAGAAGGGGGGAAGGGGCGAAGGGTGGAAAGGTACAGCTGCTAACTTTTCTTGAACTACAGGCGACGAGTTCCGTGAACCCCCGACTTTCCATGATGAGATGGAGAAGAGATTGCGTATGGATTAGAGCATAGATTGCTTTGGTTGGGACTAGGGTTGAGGGTATTCGTGCTATGGTATTTTTTTTTTAGGTTTCTATGTTCTTTAACGGTTCGACTGAATGGGATTGTGTTTCAGATTCTATATGACGCGGTGGTGCAGTCAGCGTCGGTGGCAGTAGCCTTTCACACAGTAAAAAAAGAACTAGCTACAATCCAAGTACGCATGGATCTACGGCGATGGAAACAACAGTATGGTTCATAATATATGTGCAGTTGTGGTAGTTTGTACATCATGTGATTCCCGGGCGGTCGCCCGGCAAGACACTATTGTGGACATCTGAACACGCTTCAAGACAAACCGGCGCCGTGTACCACAGCGGTACACATCGAAAGCCCGCTGAACGGAACCTCGCCTCAAGGTTCTGGTCCGCAACCACCACCCGCTCCAGTCCACGGGTGGTCTGATCTTGGTTCAGAGGCAAATGATAACGACATAAGCAGAAGGTGGAACGCTGCATCGACCAAGAAATAAATGCTAACAAACGGCCTGCCAATTGTGAGGGAGGGTGAAGACGGAATATCAGGGTATATGTGAAGCAGATAACAAGTATGAGTGGCATCAAGCGACTCGATAGAAATAGAAGCTGGTGAGCGACCGATAACACCGGAACAGATGACTTTCAGGGCACGAGCAATGACTGCTGCTGGACCCAGAACGCTAGAACCAGCCGGACGCCGTCTTTGGCGCACAGCGCAGGTAGTTAACCTGGTGCGCCGCCTTTAATGCCGAAGCAGATAGACTAGGTATCCTTGGAAAATCCCAGAAATGGCTTATAGCCATAGGCAATATGATCAACGGCAAGGGATAGAATACGTGGCTTTGCAGATGACAGCATGAGAGGACAACGTCATAGAACCCAAGGGAATTCATCCCCTTGTGGTAGTCGTCTTTCCGACACGGGGACCTTCGAGGCACCAAATCAAAAACCCGTGCTCATTGAATGATGCAGCGACATCCAGGGCTACGCTCGCTGGATTCGCGTTCACGGGTGTATTGGGCCTTGGCTCCCTTGGCATCGTCTTCGTCCACGATCTCTTGGGGCTTTACGGTCATGTGCACCACATTAGGAGCATCTCGGTTAAATCGGCAGTCTAGGATAGTCAGTATGGAGACACGATTGAGGCTCGTAGGGACTGCCGTACCTGATAATGGGGACTTGTCGTCCAGGAGCTTTCCAAAGGAGATCAATCGAATCGAACTAGGCGAGGACGGCCGTGTCTCCCATTCTAGCAAGACCAGATTGTCAGCCACCAACTTTAAAGCGCAGGAGCGGTTACCATACCTTGTCGCCATTCCCTCCAGATCAGTTCCTTCAGTGTATACACGCTCATGGCGAAAGGATCCAGGTTTTCAACATTGACTTGTTGCTTCTTGAGATATTTAGCATCAATCTTGAACGGGTGCCGGGAGCCAGTGATCAACAATAGAGTGATGACAAGCTGTGGTCCCGAGTCGTCCTCTTCCTTTACATTCTGAGGGGAAGCCTCGCCCGCGGCTACTGGAGCTTTCAGTTCACCGTGATCGCCAGCCGATGCGCTGGCAGACGGAGCATCGCTGGGGTTCTGCTGCGAGGCATGTGTTGCTGTGGGGGCTTCGGCGACATTCGCTGATTTGCCATCTGTCAGACTCAGTTCCTGGGTCTCATCACTCGTACTGTCCAGGCGTGGAGTAGTATTCAAGGCCTCTGTGGACTCCGATGATAAACCGGGGACAGCAAGTGGTTGTAGAGGTTCGATGGGAGGAACCGGCGTAGTGACCGCCGGGTCGCCCTTATTGCCCGTGCTGTCCGACATGATGACGGCTATTGTATAACTTGAAATGCGAGATAACGCTAATGAAAGCAAAGCGACGTGTCGAGTTGAGAAATTGCGCGCGGAGAAAGACCAGAAGCGAAGATGGTGATGATTATTTCTCCGGTAGATCCGGGGCGTGCGACCGACGTCGTTATTGGAGGGGGGAAGGCGGGAGACCCTGGGGAGGTTTCAAGGAGAGGGAAGACAACGACGAACCCAACAGCGCGCAACCCGAACAGCGACAAGAAGGGAGGGGGGCCCAAGGGGGCTAGACTAGATAAGAAGCGGAGAAATCCAAGGACGGCGCGAACAAGTGACTAGAACTTCGACCGGTTGAAGGAGATGAAGGGGGCCATGCGACCCGAGGGAGGCGAAAAGGGGACGTGGGGGGGGGTTGATTGAGGAGGCGGGCAGTTGGCGTAGAGGTAGGGAGGCGATGACAGAGCGGGCAAAAGGAGGCAGACAAAACTCTAAAGTACGCCTCCTGAGGGACTCAAACAAGACGGTAGGTTAAAAGATATATACTAAAAGGTTATAAAAGATTGCCAATAGATAGAGTGGGAGTAAAGAGTCACAAAAGAGATCGATAGCGGATCGTGGGTGGATGATGGTGATAGTGGTTCGTCAGTGACGATGAGGTGAGGGAAAGGGAGGGAGAAGGAGAGAAGAACCGCCCCCGTGACTGCCGGGAAGAAGCGCAACTTCAAGACGGGAGAAATTAAGGAAAGGGGGGAGGGGAGAAAGCCTAGAGTCGATGTTCCAGGCGGGCGGCGATCCGGTTGGGCGCGCCCGGCCTCAAACGGAGTTTAGTCTAGTCTGTCCAGTGTCTACCTACGGAGTACCAATTTGTCAGTTCAGCATGTTTCGGTGGGCCAGATTCAGATTCGCAGATCGTTTCAATCGATGCTTCGCTGCTTGTTCTTCTCCTTCTTTTCGGCTTCTCTCGGACTTTCTGTATTGACAATCATCATGATCTATTCGAGAAAGTCCAACAGTCCCTGTCTGCAGTTCTGAAAGATTAGAGTGGCTGGCGTGCTGTCAAAGATCCTGCATCTACTCCAAAAGCGACACTGACACTGACACCTGTCAAGCTCGTATGTATCGGTGTCAAACTCGCGCTGGGCCTCCCTCATAGTATCAATCGACTATCGTCAACAATATGCATATTACAGACGTCTCTTGATCGCTGCAATGCCCAGATACAGACCGTGGACGTGGTGCAGATCTTGATACCAAGAACCAAACTGGGGAATCGATACCGGAAGACCCGCTACGAGGCATTGCTTAGCTCTTGTTGTTACTATATATATCCCACAACGACGACCTCGCCTAGCCTTCAAGTACTGTATGAAGTACGTAGAGCATTGCTTCCAGCCCTCGAATTGGACCCTGATTGCCGTGAGAAACGAATGAGTCACATGATGATTCAGATCACAGCTGAAGCGGCAGAACGGATTTGAATCCATTCTGGGCCACCAAACCTCCCGAAGTCACGCCATGGCAATGGCACCATGCATTCTTGGTTGACCTCCTTATCATATTTCTCCGACTGTCGCAGAACATACGGAAGAGGCCTTGGTTCTATCACTACCGAGCATTGATTTACCAAGGCAGAACAAGACCGATGTTCTTTTTTGCCTCCATGAGGAAAGTTGACAGTGACACTAGTGTCTAGTATGGACGCTAACCCTTGTTGTTCCTCCAGGGCTCTATTCGCTTACTGAGTAGATGATCTTCGTCCAAAAGTACTCCCCCCTCTTAATATTTGCCACGCCTGTTTTCTCCGCTCTAGACCGATGGCTGTAGGCGAGAACCGTTCTTATCACCATCGCCTGACCCGTTCACCATCACGAAGGGACTGCGCACGTGGACGGTCTGGCTTCTCACACGAACACGAGAGGTTAAATCTAGATCCATGAGTTCTGCTTCTCAACACCCCGCCTGAATGTTTGTGAATATGTCAGGCAATCCATGGGTGTTGCTTGGTCTTGTATGTGTTTGAACCATCCAGTGACCGGCCCTCCCAATCAGATCTATGTGACATCATTCTTGCCTTAATCTTCGTCAAAGACGATCATTGTCCACAATGATGATCAGAGCTGGAGACCAACCTTCCAACTCGACAAACACGAGGTATTTAACTGTAGGGCTCAAAGAACGAACATCGTATCTGGAGAAATCGATGGCATCCAAGCCGCGAGCACTTTAAATTAAGTTACGATTGATCCTTCGGACGCGGTGCAGGCGGGGGTCGGCTGCAACGATCAAGCGGACAGCAAATGATTTCGACCTGTCATGCAATAGTCTAGAACCTGATATCCGTATGTGTTGACCGATCCTTACTCAGTCCTTTCTGATGTAATGGACTGATCTTCATCCTGATATAAGTTGAGGTCATATGGCCACACTACAATGTCATATAACGGAACGCAACCATCAAGCATACTGCATACTTCGCCAACCAACACCATCTATCGCTCTCAAGTTCCAGCGAGGGGTTGCCCTTCCCAAGGAAATGCTTCGATCGCCATTCTCGACACCGCGCAAGTCGACCCAGGAAGTCCCCATTCAAGGCGATGCCAGTGGCCTGAGCCTGGAATTGAATATCACCGAGCCAGCCTTATTCGCCCCGACCTTATCAGACAAGCCAGCAGTTCTCCGTGGTGAATGTCGATTGACGGCGAAAGAAGCTGTGACAGTGAAGCGACTGACCGTCAACCTGCGCGGTACAAGCCATATCGTGTGGCCACATGGTGAGAACAATATATGGTTTCTAGAAACTAGAAACTTCCCTCCGGAGTTGGCTATTTGTCTAAACTATAATTGCTTCAACAGGTATTCGCGAACGCCGTACGGTGACCGACAATACATTGATACTGCTTGGTCCCGAGGCGACAGACCCGGTGCTTCCGTGTTACCTTGACTCAATTCAGGAAACATCGTCATACCAACAGGCGCACAAAGGGACCACCTTATGGAGTGCGATCTCGGCTAGAGTGGGATCGAACGGGCGTGAAGAGCAGGACACAGGGTCTAAACATCAGCGACTGACACCCGGGACCCACACATTCAAATTTGAGATGGTCCTGCGCTCCCATCTGCCTGAATCTATTCACATCCGGCAGAGTGAGGTCCGGTACTGGATCCGAGCCTCCATTGAACGACCGGGCTTCTTAAATCGCCCATTCTCCTGCAGCAAACCCATTACCGTCGTTCATTGTCCCGCAGAAGATTTCGTGGACGATGCTGAACCGATATATGTCGCTCGCGCTTGGAAACATCTTTTACAGTCGGATATTCTAGTCTCGAGGCGAGGGGCACCTCTTGGGGACCTCTTACCTGTCACCGTGTCATACACAGAGCTGGGCCGCGCCAAGTTCCGTGGGCTGCAAATATTTGTCTCGGAAGATGTGCAGTACCACCAGCGGGATGGTCTAACTTGCTGCAGTGGCCCTTTCAAACGAAGCCTAGTCTACGAGAAAATGGCAGGACCGGTGTCAACGACGGCGTTGAGACGAGCCGACACGGAAGAACACCCAGCATACATTGAGAAGGACGATTATATCACCGCCAAGGCGGTCGGGGATGCCGAGGCACGAAGCCGATCGCCGCACGATGGCGACACGGAACACACCGAACTCAGTCTCCAACTTCCAATACCCGTTTGTCATCTTCATTCTGATCCAGCAAGGCCACAAGGCATGCATTTTGACACCCGGTACAAAAACGTTCGAATCATCCACTGGCTTGAGGTAAGATGATGCGGTTTTTGTTGGCCTACGAATTTTCACCTAGACTAATCGGTGGCACTTCTCATAGTTTGCCTTCCTAATGGCCAAGCCCGACAATTTGAACCCGAACAATGAGCGCATTGTGCAGAAAGTTGCCCACGTCCCATTGGCACTGCGCTCTTGTTACGCTCAGCAAGCCAATGCTGCGCTGCCGGCATACTCCTAAGACGGTTGGGGTTGCAGCCAATAGTATGATCGGGAAAGCTTCGGAAAGATTCCTGGTTGGACTGCTGCAAGAAATCTCCAGTCGTGTTGAAGCTTACTCGTGGCCGTGGCCTGCATCACAGCACCTGGGCATGAAGGCCCGTGGGCGTGTGGGAAGTGGAGCCCGTGAAAGAGGAGTGGGTACTCAACCACCATTAGATCGTGAAAGGGTCCCTCAAACTTGGCTTTCTTTGGATAAGAAGCTAAAAAAATCTTCAAGAAGATCCAGCGAGATTCTTGCAGGCTTGCAGCCATGGCAGCATCTACACTTTTACAGGCCTTGCCGCCACCGAAAGAGTGGGTACCTTACATTTCCGGATAACATCCAGTGGGTCGTCCCGCTTATCGGCCGCTGTGCAGTTACATCATTTGCTGTCCGTTGACGATCTTTCCACCTGGAATGCATCATTCTCACATCATATCTCATCCCTCCTCTACCCTCCTCCGTCCGAAACCACCACATAATTCATCCCGAAGTCCGTTACCGAACGGGCCTCACGCTGCTTCGGTAAGCGGCGCCCTCTTACGGTTCTCAGTGTTGTCCCACTGCCTGCCCGTCGTAGCGAGGCCCCCCCGGTGATGTCAGCTGGGGTTGAACAATCGGAAAAACATTTCGAAAAGGAATGCCCATGGGACGGTCAGGGTCATGGCATAGGACGTGTGGAGTGGAGGGCCACCTCCAAGGCTCCAATCTTTTCCCCATGGGTAACCTTCTTTGGATCAAGCGTAAAATGTAGCGAGCGCTCCACCGCTCGTTGCCGCATGCAGTACGCAGATTCTTAAGTTCACGTAGTCCTCTCGCACTGCTGGCATATTCTTTCAAAGCTTTAATCTTCTCTTTATCTCTCCTTCCATTCTCTCTTCATCCCCTCACTCTACTCCTCCTCCTCTTCCTATTCATCTATATACCCCATTTCTCCCCTGGGTTCCACATACAAGTTTCTATCATTCTGGCATCGTAACATTCTTTCTCATCATGGCGCCTCCCACATATGCCGGCTTTACGGGCCGGCGACTCGGCCTCGCGATATCAACAATTGCGACTATGGGCTTCTTGCTCTTTGGTTATGACCGTACGTAATTTCTTCAGGCCTTTTATGAATCTTGAAGCTTACAGTCTATGCAGAGGGTGTCATGTCAGGTATTATCTCTGATCCTGCTTTCAACGACATGTTCACTGCCACCAAGGGTGATTCGGTCATGCAAGCAACGGTTACCGCAGTCTATGAAGTCGGTGAGTGACTTGAGCTGGGTGCCAGGTCAGCGACTAGCAAGCTAACCCGCAGGACACAGGCTGTCTCTTTGGTGCCATCTTCGCCTTGATTTGCGGTGAAAAGTTGGGGCGGCGTCTTATGGTCATCTGGGGTGCAACCGTGATGATCATCGGTGTGATCATCCAAGTCACTGCCATGCCCAATTCGATCCCACTGCTGCAGTTCATCTTCGGCCGTGTGATCACTGGTATCGGCAATGGTATGAACACGTCGACTATTCCAACGTATCAAGCCGAGTGCTCCAAGACTAGCAACCGTGGTCTTCTTATCTGTATTGAGGGAGGCATTATCGCCATTGGAACCATGATCGCTTACTGGATTGACTATGGAGCCCACTATGGTCCCCAAGACCTGGTCTGGCGCTTTCCCATTGCCTTCCAAATCTTCTTTGGGCTCATCATCATTTTCGGCATGTGGAAACTTCCCGAGTCCCCTCGTTACTTGATCGCCCACGGCAAGGTCGAGGAAGGTACTCGGGTCCTTGCTGCCCTCGCAGGCGAGGAAATCGACCACCCCCACGTCCAGCTGGAGAAGAATCTCACCCTGGACTCTGTCCGAGCGTAAGTGACCTCGATGATGGATCTGCAGATGCCTTGATAACTGACCCTACCCTCCAGGTCCGGAAACTCCCATGCTAAGTTCAGCGACTTGCTTACCGGTGGTCCCTCTCAGCACTTCCGCCGCATGCTGGTCGGTTCGTCATCTCAGTTCTTTCAGCAGATTTCTGGCTGCAACGCGGTCATCTACTACTTGCCCGTGTTATTGGAGGATTCTATCCACCAGTCCCACAACTTCGCGCTTCTGATTGGCGGTATCAACATGATCTGTTACGCAATCTTCGCCACATTCTCGTGGTTCTTTATCGAAAAGATCGGTCGTCGCAAGCTGTTCCTCGCCGGCAGCTACGGTCAGTGCGCTGCGATGATCATCGTCTTTGCCTGTTTGATTCCGGGCGATGCGGAGAGTGCTAAGGGAGCTATCTTTGGATTCTTCCTTTACATGTGCTTCTTCGGTGCTACATGGTTGCCTCTCCCATGGCTCTACCCTGCCGAAATCTCTCCTCTTAAGACCCGGTCCAAAGCCAATGCGGTGTCGACCTGCAGCAACTGGCTTTTCAACTTCACCGTGGTTATGATTACGCCCGTGATGGTCAGCAGTATCGGTTGGGGAACTTATCTTTTCTTCGCCGCCTGGAACGCCCTCTTCATCCCTGTCATTTGGTTCTTCTACCCCGAAACCGCCAACCGCAGTCTGGAAGAGATCGATTTGATTTTCGCCAAGGGCTATGTCGAGAAGATGAGCTACGTCCGTGCGGCCAAGGAGCTGCCCAAGCTCACTGATGATGAGATCGAAGCCAAGGCGGCCGAATATGGCATCCTCGGTGACGAGGAGAAGGCTGAGGAGCGGATTGCCGAGAAGAACCCTCCCCAGTCTGAAGAGTTTTCCCAGTTCCAGCCAACTCAGCTGTAAGGGGGATTGCAGCAGCGCATGAGAGTTTACATTTATGATGATATGCCTCGCAACATGAATTATATACCTCTTTGTTGTTTGTTCTCTGATTTTTGTTGAAGTGTTGCCGAGGCCAGTTGCTGGCCAACCTTGCCTACGTGTCCTTGCCTGGTGCAGGATAGGTGCGTGCGTGCGTGTGTGTGATGTGTTGGGCTCATCCTTCGTCGATGCATAGGAGCTAGAAAAAGCTTCAAAAGCGAAAAAAGTCTCTTTTCTGGACAAGATTTCACTGCTACGAGGTGGGATGTGGATATCAAGCAGTCATGGACTCGCCTGTCTTGTCCAGGGATATAGGCTATAGGTGTGGTCATGTATATACCAGTTTTGCGTTTTATGTTCTGCTTCAATAGAGCAACCACTAGATTCCATCTTCATTGAGAGTCTTTCTCTCCTCAGATCCGTCCATATGTCCTAGTAGATAAACCTCCCATTGATTCCTTAATCATCCCCACTCCTCAAAACAACCCCTCAAAACAACCAAGTTGGAAAGAGTACCGAGTCCACACACAGACTACAGCAAGATCTTGCAAGACCTCAGTGCACTGCATGCGGCGACACCCGACCGGATGGATGGTTTTTGTTTCGACCCTTCCAAGCTTATCTCTGGCCCAAGCATGCCAGCGAAAGTTTAATTTTTTCGACATTGCCCAGGCTTCTACTCATCGACCATTTACGTATAGAGAAAGAAACCTGCAGTTGCATTTGCGACGAATCCTTCATTGCATCTCTCCACGGAGTGAGATCACCCATGTGATCTACAATACAAACAGCAGCACGCTAAGTTACGTCAGTGTCTTCAACTCTTCCAGACGGATGCAGTTCAGGACGTGGCCAGCAGCGCAATTAGACTCGGGAGGGTCTGTTTGCTCTGGAATGGAAAGATTCGTGTGGAATGAGGGTGGTAGGTTTTTACTTGCAGTAAGAAAGACTGAGTTCAAACTTTGTTGGTTGGTTTTCTTAGGTCCAGTCGTCGCATTAAGCCTTCTTGGTCTTGGTCTTGGTCTTGGTCTTTTCTTGGGTCGGTGTTGTTGTTGCTTGCTTGTTTAGGTTTTGGCTTGCCAAGTTTCTTCCCGGAAGGGGTGAAAGAGAGAGAGAGAGAGCCACAGCAGCCTCGGTACGGTGCATGCGAGTATGTGCATATGCCAGCTCAGATTGGAGGTAAGGAGGGGGTGGAGTGTGTCTTTGTCGTGTACATGATGGTTATGTCTTGATTTGAGTTGGGGGGGAGGGAATCTGGGGTCACAGATTTCATGATATGGACTATGTTGTTCGTTCGTCCCTGGTTCGTCCCTGCGATGGTTGATATGTGGTATTGTACATGCCTGACGGTGTATAGTAGTCCTGTGATATTAAAGGAGGGCAACAGCCTTTCATATCGCATGGGATGATCGTGAGGTCTGAGTTCGGTCCAGTGAGACACTGAGGATTGGCCGGTGTCTGCACTCCTTTGGGGTAAAATGAGTCGACCTAACGCCTGGCAAAAGGTGATTATTATTGAGAAAGATAGAGATAAGATGAGGCAGTCAATTGTTTGAATCACGAGCATTCATAATGACTATTTCGACACTTGAGAAGTCAGTGACTGCACTACTAGGTATACTGAAGCACTTGCCGAATTCGACCGCGTAGCCCGGCACCGGGAGACGGACACGTGCTGTCAGCGGGACCGAACCCGAACGGCGATCTACACTAAGCACTGGGAACTACGAACCACCCCGTAACCTAGCATTGGATATCACCAATCCATGTGATTCAATCCCTTTACTCTTCCCAGAGTGGGTCAGATCTATACTTTATCAGAGCATGGCAGGAGCTCCGGATCCTTCAGTCCCAACAAAACATGAATCGGCCAGCGCCTGAAGCAAGCATGGCCGATTCCGAACCTCGCAAACGCCATCGGCCGGCCAAATCATGCGAGCAGTGTCGCCAGCGCAAAGTCCGATGTGACCGCAATGTCCCCTGTGGTCCCTGTAGGCGCTCGCGGTCCTCAGTGGACTGTTCATATCGGGAGAACCTCCGTTCCCCGAGCCCAGTCGCGATTGAGCAGACGTCCCTGCATGCGACGCAACTGAGTGCTTCGACTGCGGGTCCAGCTAATCATGTCCTTCAGGAGACGCAACCACCAAGTCTGACAGCTAATGCGACTGTGGCATCACTCTATCACCCTGAAGTAAGGAACTCAGTAAATGGACTAGTTAACACACAGGACCCGCCTGCCAATTCGCAACACGGTTCATCGGTTCGTCAGCTCCAGGACCGGCTGCAACGTCTAGAGGCGCAGCTGGCGACCTCATCGACTGAGTCGGATCAATCTCTGGAGCGAACCTTGCGAGATCTGTGCTGCAAGGTCCAGGCATTGGAGGAACGGCTGTCGTCGCAAGCCACGCATTCTACCCCGAGAATAGAGCCGGAAAGAGAAGGGCATGGAAGGCAGGAACAGATGTCGACTATGCCTTCGACACCTCTGCGGCTGGATGCGAAAGTGAGAAAGATGAAGCTGTTTGGTCCGACTCATCATGTCTATACATTGGAGAAGGTATGGGGTAAACCTGACTCCGTGACGAGCCGTGACTCATCAGCTAGCAGCTTCACATGCTCGGTTCCCTCGCAGGCAAGGACCCGCAGTCTGCGTATCCGGAGCGCAAAGCTGAACTGGCGACGCTCATCAAGGAATGCCGGAACCTCCGCAAGTCAGTCAAAAAGAGACAGTCTCTGAAACCGAATGACCCTGTGTCAAATCTGCTCAATTCGATACCCGCAAAAGATGTGTGCGACGAATTGGTGCGCTGTTACATGGACACTTTCGAGCCTGTGTATCGAATCCTTCACTTGCCAAGTTTTCGAAAGGAGTATCATCGGTTCTGGGAGGAACCTCCCGCCAAGGTCACGCCTTACCTTGTTAAACTGACCTTGGTACTCGCTATAGGGACTACATTTCATCCACGGCGAAGCAAAGCAGGCACTGAACATGACTCGCGGCTGGTCCAGTCCTGGATATACGCAGCTCAGTGGTGGCTCACTGGGCCAACGGAACGGTTGACATCGAGCCTAGAGGGTATTCAGGCCGTTTGTCTGCTTCTTCTCGCCCGTCAGATGGGAGACCTGGGACCGTCTATCTGGCTGTCACCAGGGTCTCTTCTGCAGGCGGCCACGGCCATGGGCCTGCATCTGGACTCTGCCAGATTTCCCAGCCTGTCACCCTACATGGCCGAAATGCGTGCACGTCTATGGACAACCGTTCTAGAGCTTACAATCCAATGCTCCCTGGACACCGCTGTACCACTGATCATCCCCGCTTCATCTGACAGCAAACCCCCTTGCAACCTTAACGACAAGGACCTTGACCCTGACATGAAACAAGCAACCACAGCCCGACCCATGTCCGAACTGACGGACTCCTCCATCCAATTGCTGCTTCATGAATCCTTCTCCCTCCGTGCTGAAGCCGTCAACCTCATCCATGACCGTTCAAATCTGACGTTCACCCAAGCTATTCAGCTGGGTTCCAAGCTCCGTGATGTCTGCCAAACCCTAACTAATTTCTTCTCCTCCCATATCCTGTCCCCCACTACCCCTCAGCATCCGCATCAATCCCAGCACACCAACAGCGACCTCCACCCGGCCTCCTTCCACCACAAATTCCTTGATATGATCCTCCGCCGATACATCCTCCTCCTCCACCTCCCATTCATGCGCGAAGCAGCCACCAACCCCCAGTATCATTTCTCGCGCAAAGTCTGCCTCGAATCCGCCATGATCATCGCATCCTACGCCAGCACCCTGACTCTCCCCGCCACCACCGACCTCGACGCCTTCGCCCGTCTCCTCATCTCCGGCCGCGGCTCGTTCCGTGGCCCCTTAAGCCTGGAACTTTTCTCCATCCTCGGACTAGAAGTGATTACCCAACTCGACGAATCCCCTCCTCCTCCTCCTCCTTCGCAGCCCCCCGCCTCCGCCGCCACCTTGACAGCAAGAGCAATGACCCGAAACCCCCTCGCCGAGCTCGCCCGCGCCACCCGAGCCCCCCTGATCCAAACCCTCGAGCACATCCGCGACCAGATCTTCCAGATCATCCGCCTCGGCACCCCGAGTCTCAAGCGCTGTATCGTCCTCTCGGCGATGTTGGCGCAGGTCCGCGCCATGGAGACGGGCGACTCCGTCGAGGAGGCCGTCGGCGCGTCGCTGGTCCTCAGCCTGAAGGAGTGCTACGCTGCGTTGCAGAGCTTTGCGGCGGCGACGGCGCACGGAGAAGGGGAGGTTGCGGAGGTTGCGGCTATGATGACGGGAACGACGGCGGTGGGGTCAAGCCTTGGAAGTCCGTCCGGGCTGCCCGGGTTGGAGTTGAATGCTGTAAGTTTCTTCTGGTTTCTTGCTGGTGGTGGTGCTGCGTGGTGAGAGGGAAGGGAGGGAAACGCTGGGTGTGTTTGGAAGCTAAAGCTAATCGCGGGTTTGTGTAGGATCTTGATCTTGATATCGCGAGTTTGTTCTATGCGTCTGGGTTGGGAGATCTGGAGGATCTCGGGTTCTAGATTGTTCGGATACTCGGAGAGCATATGTGGTGTGGGGTGAGGAAGGGGGGCAGTGTGACGCCGTATGAGCTGGTACTCTACGTTGGTCTGCCTGGAACTTGAAGCGAATAGCAAGGCTCACACTGGAAGGAACGCTGCTCCTGGGGCGAGAACGAGCTGTCCCTTTCTGGAAGGAAGAGAAGAGAGGAATGCAACCCTCAATCTTCGTGGAAATTAAGATTTATGTAAAGTAACTGCAACGACCAGTTGGCGCTTGAAGAATTAGATAATGTCTGGTATTCATGTGGACCATGCGTGCCTGTCGTGGTACGATAGTGTTCCTTCGTGTTTCGTGCTTCATCCTTTTGTCTGGACAATCTACGAGGTCGGTAGCGATGGCTCACTCGCTTGTGATGCACCATCCTCAAACCCAACCAGAATACTGGTCCAAGCCTTCATTCTGCACCCCAGCCGAACCGTGCCGGACGCCAAGCAGCCGGACGGTACCGATCTTCCCGCCGAAGTCATCTTCCACCTTGCTCTCCCACGAGGCGAAGGAGTCCTCCAGCCGCTTGATGACCTCGGGGGAATCCTGGATCAGCACGGCAAGGGCATCATACCCACCGGCGCCAGGGACGACACCCCCGACGACGCCGTCGAGGTCGGAAATGGCGTCGAGCAGCTCGGTCTGGACCTTGGGCTCGATCGGCACGCCCGACTTGGCGGTCATGCTGCGGATGTGGCCGCGGGAGCGCTGGATGAGGTTGCGCACCTCGCCGAAATCAGCCAAGGTGTAGCCACTGCTGCCGCTGTCCTGGTTGCCGGCGGCGGCGGCGGCGTTCTGGGAGAGGGTCTTGAGCTCGTGGCAGAGGTGCTCGTTATTGGTCTGCAAAGCGGTCCAGAGCAGGTCGGCCTCCTGGGGGTTCTGCTTGCGCCACTCCAGCACCTTCTTGACCATGGAGGGCGAATTCGAGCCGCATTCGACGTCGCAGAGGACCATCTGCATGCCGCGCGGCAGCTTCATGCCGAAGTCCAGGCACTCCGTGTCCCAGCGGTGGGCCGGGTCGACGTCCTCGACGATGGCGAAGAGGCGCTCCTCGAAGCCGGGGGTGGCGGCGTCGCCGACGGATTCGAGGATCGACGGCGAGAAGCGGCGGTAAAGGCAGGAGCCGTAGATGGCGGCGGCGACGTCAAAGCCCGAGCCGACCTTGCCCTGGGCGGCGCAGTGGGCCGCCTGCGCCAGGTTGTGGAGCTTGTCGCGCGCGGGACCCAGGTCGTCGGGTTGCAGGGTGCGGTGGATGACGAGGGCGGAGACCAGCGCGGTGACCAGCGCGGCGGAGGATCCCAGTCCCGTCTTGTGTGCCTCGTGGAGGGGCACGCCGAAGTTGACGAAGCGGCCGGGGGACTGCAGCCCGGAGATCTTGGAGAAGGCCGTCTCCGAGTAGTAGTCGTTGTCGGCGAGGATGGTGATGGAGAGGGAGCCGAAGTCTTTCGATCCGGCGACGTAGCTGATGTAGGTCAGGGCGTAGTTGAGCGAGGTCTCGACGAAAGGGTTGGGCCGTCTGGTTCATGGAGGCAGGGATTAGCTTGAGAGGCTCCTGACTGACAGTTTCCTAGGGAGAGTTTTACCCCTGGCCCTTCTGTATCACTTTGATCCCACCGCCATTCTCGCACCGGTGTACACCATACTCCCAGACTGCGTCGACGAATTGTGGGGACCGAACCACGACGATGTCTTCACTCTCCTTGCTATCTGGTGTGCTCTCCGCTTGCCCTGACCCCGTGGATGAGCTCTTCCGGTGGTATTTTTTCAGCTGTTCGACAATGACATGGATGCGAGCGTCGAGGGCGAAGACGGTGCCTGTGTAGTTACGGTCGAGGACCAGGTAGCCGCCGGTCAGGAGGACTTTGCCCGGGGCGGACACCGCCGTGACGGTCGGAGGGATGTAAGACATGAGGACGCTATGGTCGTGTTGTGGATATGCTAAATCGTGGGAAGGGAGGTCATAGATCGTGGGGCAGGTTCAAGAGTACTATGAGAAGGAGCAGTGTCAACAATGGAACCAGTTCGCCTTAGGCTGTAGTGTGGGGGGAACGGACTGGAGCTATACAACTAATGGGAGTAGATCGAACTATTTACATACCGTTTGCAAACTGACTTATCACGGACAAGTGAGAGGGTCCAACTGAATGGTCAAGATAGAATGGTGAAAAAACAAAAACAATCAGCTTCTTCGCAATGGATCCGTTTAAGGGAGAGACGACCTTTGTGACAAGCCCCGCCCCGGTAGTCAACTTAGATTGATTAGGGGTTCAATATGCAGTCAGTTCATGTTGCTATCTGCAAATTCGCCCGGGTGTGACAATGCTTGGAGCTGGAATTAGGGTGAGGGGTGTTTAGTCCATGTCAGCAAGACTTCAAGAATCGTCTCATCATGATTCTCTCAAGGTCATCATTCTTTTCTCTCCATTGTTGACTCTGGGATTAACTGTTGCTGGGCGGATCTTCCAGTTGGAAGACCAGTGGTGAATTGTGGCTGGTTCTGTGGCTGGTGATGGGCTGGATTCACCCACTGTTGATGCCTGCCATTTCTGGTGTCAATTTGCGGCAGCCTGTCCTCTTACCCCATCAATTCATCTCATCCTTCCACGCTTTACGTTACGCAGGTGCACCAGGTACAGCAGGTACAGAGTCATGTACATCAACATGCATGCTTCTACGCACATGGTACGAGCAGAGCATCGAAGCTACTCACAACTTCCGTTACCTGGCTAATGACCGACCACGGACCACTATCTCAGCTGGGAATACTCCGTACAGTTAGTTACGTGGAAGGCGCAGCAATAACGGCAGCTGCCTCACCATGTGAATCTTACTGCATCCGGGGGCTTCCATCCATCCTCTTTACATGACTTCGAGATTCCAAGGACGCCCACAAACCAGGGGTGGTCTCAAAAAAAAACCAGAAGAGCGTTTATCGGGCACAGTGTCACCGTCACCGAGACGGCGAACAGTTCACGGAACGGACAGACGGAGATTTGGAACGGATATAACGATCGAAAGCCTTTCGTATCCGTGGCCAAGCGGATTCCAGCGATGTTCGGTGCTTCGGCCAGCCGGGAATCCGCGCCCCCCCGTACAACCAAACCATTCGGAGGCCAGCCTGCAAACTCCGGGGGGGGGACATTGCGGTCCCTGCGAAGAAAAAGAGCCGGAAGAACAGTGAGTCACGGATTCACGGCCAGGGGTCCAGCTCTGCTTCTGATCCACCCGATTGGGTCGGAGTTGCAATCCGGGGCCGCAGCGAGAACTGAGAAAGTCAATGAGGCCACCTGACACGCGGAATCCTTCCCTATGCTCCCCTATTTCGCCTCAGGCAACGACCATTCCCGAAACCTGACGTACCTTCGTCTGGTGGGGATGGTTCTTTTGCTATTTTTTGCAACACAGGAAGTTTTTTTTTTTTCCGCGCACCATCATTACCTAGTTTGTTGCTCAAAACAACAGTTGTCCTGTTCTATCAGATCAGCGACTGCACGCTGCAGGTTGACGCCTGCGCTACTTAAATCCCGCAGTACGAAGTGCAGAGACAGTAGCTACATACATGCATATACCAAACGCGTTCTATAGACTAGACCAATCCACCCACCAATGCCACAAAAAATTCCAGCTCAGGGCTCCGTTTATCGCTGAAATCCTCCCTTGGAACCCATTCTCAGACCTATCAAAAATCCATTGAAAAAGCCAATCAAAGTGTGTATTTGCATTGGTCAGCACGGCAGTGACAAAAGTACCTATGCCCAAACAGGCCAAGTGGCAGTGGGATCTGCGCTAGACCCGATTTAGTAACCCCGGCGATACCGATCAGTTTCCCTCCCCGGGCTCTGAAATACCGATCAATTCCCTCTCCCAGTGTGGCCTCGTACTTTTCTTCTGTTTGCTCTTCATCTACACACAGGCTTCAAGCTACTGGTTATTTTTCCCTTTCGCGATCATCCCCTTCCTTCTTTTCCCGCGCGTTCTTTTGGCGACCAGCAGTCGTCAAATGAACCTGCATAGTTATTATCATTTTGATTGCAAGGTACGAATTACCCGATTGGGAGGCGGAGAGTGGGAGGCGAATAGTTGTGCATCAATCACGATAAAGAAAAAAAAAATAAGGGGGGAAAACAACAATCAACACAGGACGCTGCTGACTTCAATTCCAGCATTGCCTCTTCCCTCTGAAGAGGTCTCCCGCAAGATAAATGGTCTTCAAGCCGTTCACCCACCTCGCGCGCCAGAGTTTCACCAAAGCCTTCACACATGGCTATGCTCAGTCGGTAGTTGCGGCCTCGCAGTCCTCGTACGCGTCGTCGACTACATTAAACACCCTTTCCAGTCAGCCCGCCGCCAAGTTCACGAGAACAACTCAATTACAGAATGTCTTCCAGCCCTCTAGCTCCGGTGCAGGCGCCAAGGCCAGCCAGGGAACTTCCGGCTCTGGGGATCTGGGTTTAGCGGCCTACTACGCTGCATGGCAACATGCTCAGCAAACCGGAGATGATAGTGACTGGAAGCAGCTGCAGATGCGGAGGAGAATCGGTTGGAAGCCTACGTTGAACGAAGAAGAAGGAAAGACGAAGAACGAAGCCAGCCTTCCATCCTCGGACTCCCAATTCCACGAGTCACCTCACATCACCAAAGCCTCCGCCAATGACGATGTTAGTGCTCAGGTCGAAGAAGCCGTTGCCCGCGAGATCCAGATCCAAGAAGAACAAGCGCAGGCCGAGGAGGCTTCCGAGACCAAGGACAATCTCGACACCGAAGCGTTTCCCGATTTACCCGCCGATGTTGCTGCTGTGGAGGATGCGAACGTCGAGCAGTCTCGCATTGCTTCCGAACATATCGTCGAACTAGCCAATGGCAGGAAATATGCGGATATTCCGGGTGCCTTCGCCGCTATTCTTCGGGATGGATTGACGCCGACCGTCGGGGCCTACAATGCCCTGTTGGAGTCGGCGATCCAGCTCCATGGGGACACTGCCCAGGCGATCCAGAAGGCTCTGGACATCTACTCGGACATGCTTCGTCGTAGGGTAATTCCCGATGAGCAGACCTACCAGACTCTGGTACAGCTTTTCGTCGTTCGCGCCCATGATGCCATCAAGTCCAAGGATCTCTTGGAGCAGGACCGTGCCCGGTACGGTGGTATGGAGGAGCCTGGCAAGTTCATGCTACACTCCAGTGAGTTGGAGCAGGCTCTTCTTGCCGAGGATCACTCTCTTGCCATTGCCATGAAGCTCTTCCGCACTGCCACTACCCGTCACCCCGAGTTCGTTTTCGCTCTCGACACCTACCGCTACCTGATCACCGCGTGCGCCAAGGAATGTCTGGTTGAGGACATGGTCTGCGTTTATGCCCACATGGAAACACACAAGGTGACCCCACATGCCTCGATTTTCCCGGCCATGATTGATGCTTTTGCTTCGACGGGGGACTTGAAGAGCGCTGTCGAGTGCTACAACGAGTACAAGGCTCTGGCTGTTTCGGACGACAACGGTACCTTTAGTATTGTTCAGCGCTTGGATGGGCAGGTCTACGCCGCCCTGGTCCGTGCGTACCTTTCCTGCGGAAAGGAAGAGCAAGCTCTTCGGTTCCTGGAGCGGATCCAAGAGTCGTTCCACGATGTGACAGAAAACCGTGAGGCCCGCCAGGACGCCGTCGAATCGGTAATAGTTGAGGACGGATTGGTGCGTCATGCCCTTAAGTCGGGGGAGCACGGTCGGGCATTGGAGCAAGCCAAGACCCGGTTGCACGATAACGCGCTGGATCATGCCATGTCGCAGATCTGCATCGCCGCGGCGGATGCGGGTAATCTGCAGACAGCTTCCGAAGCATACGATTCTCTCCCCACCGACATGAGCGTCCGCCAGAGGCCCGCGGTCTCGATGCTGGCCCTCCATGTACGTCAAGGCAATGTGTCGGCCGCCCGGACCCTGTGGCACGCCCTGAACACTGCCGGTCAGGCAACCCCGGACATGGTCCAGCCGACCGCTATGTATGCAGTCGCCCTCGTGAAGAGTGGTCAGATCGAAGAGGCTCTGGTCGAAGCTCGTAATATGTTTGCTCGGATTCGCAGTACCTCGACCGACTTGACCCTCAACCATATTCGCGAACAGGTCAACGAAAGTCTTCACCTTGTCGGTCGCGTTCTTGTCCAAACTGCGGCTGTTCTCTCCTCTCCAGCTGCCATGTCTCTCATGTGGTCAATGGTTGAGAATGGCGGCCTCATTTCCCCGGTCGCTGAGCATGTAGTGGCAAGCTTGGGTCCGATCGGCATTTCCCAGTTGAACGCCCGCGACCTCATGCTGGCTCTCCAGGTGCAGGCTGGTATGCTTCTCAACAACAGCGCGATGTTCGACGTGGCTCACCCCATCCGCTTCGCCCACATGCTCGACCTCGCTCTGGCCACTGGGCTGCCGATGGATGCTACCACCACCCAGATGGTCGACCAAGCCGTGGGTAAGCTGTTCAACAGCCGCCCGGACATGGTTAAGAGATGGCACGATCATCTTGCCATGACCTCTAGCCCTTCGTCCTTCGTCAGTGGTCGTCACTCTCCCGGATCCGATCTGACCTCGATGACCCCTGTGTCCAACGAGGACTCATTCGACCCCTATGCCTACGCCACCGATTTCCGCGGATCTTCGATCATCGCTGATGAACTGGAAAGCACCACCGGCCAGCTAGAGTCTCACCTGAACGAGGCTCTCTCTCGCCTCCGTACTATGCGCCGCAGCGGCCGTCACCCTCGCTACATCACGTACGCCAAGCTGATTACTTCTGCGACGAAGATCAACCGCGTTGATCTGGTCCATGAGGTTTTGAGCATGGCTCGCCGTGATGTGCCTTTGCTTCCCCAGTACAATGCCGTCAAGTACGGTTGGGTTTCCATCTTGGACGCGATGGTGGCCTCGTGCCTGAGCCTGGGCGACCGCAGCCAGGCTTCCAAGTTCCACCAAGAGCTGCTGGAGCTTGGCTCTGCACCCTCGGCCAACACGTTCGGTCTTTACATCACGACCCTGAAGGAATCGACTAAGACATTCGACGAAGCGACCGAGGCTCTGAAGATCTTCCACCGCGCCGTTGCGGAGGGTGTTGAGCCCACATCTTTCCTGTACAACGCTCTCATCGGAAAGCTCGGTAAGGCTCGTCGGATTGATGACTGCCTGCTATACTTCGCCGAGATGCGCGCCAACGGAGTCCGCCCGACCAGCGTCACTTACGGAACCATTGTGAACGCTCTCTGCCGTGTCAGTGATGAACGGTTTGCCGAAGAAATGTTCGAAGAGATGGAGTCGATGCCTAACTACAAGCCTCGCCCTGCCCCTTACAACTCTATGATTCAGTACTTCCTCAACACCAAGCGCGATCGCAGCAAGGTCTTGGCCTACTTCGAGCGCATGGTCACTCGCAAGATCCAGCCCACGATGCACACCTACAAGCTGCTCATTGACGCCCACGCCTCTTTGGAGCCCATTGACATGCCCGCGGCGGAGAAGGTGCTTGAGACCATCAAGGCTGCCGGTCAGCAACCTGAGGCTGTGCACTATGCTTCCCTCATCCATGCCAAGGGTTGTGTGATGCACGATATGGAGGCTGCCATGGACGTCTTCCGTTCCGTGGTGTCGAACCGCAAGGTGCGCGTTCAGCCTTGTCTGTATCAAGCCCTCCTCGAGGCCATGGTCGCCAACCACCAGGTCGCCCGGTCCGAGGAGATTGTGAAGGACATGGCTGCTCGTCGGGTTGAGATGACCGCCTACATTGCGAACACTCTCATCCACGGATGGGCTGCGGAGGGTAGCGTGGACAAGGCCAAGACTATTTATGACAGCATTGGCATTGAGAAGCGCGAGCCCAGTACCTACGAGGCCATGACGCGTGCGTTCTTGGCATCGGATGACCGCGAGGGTGCCGCCCGCATTGTGCAGGAGATGCTCTCTCGGGGCTACCCCCCTGCTGTGGCCAGCAAAATCGCCGATTTGGTTGGGGCTGGTGGTGCCACTACCGTCCCTGCCGTCGCCACTCTCTAGAGTCGACGACATGAAAAGTTGCCTTCTATCTCGTTTCCGATCAATCTTTCGGTTGGTCGTTTAATACTATCTCCAGGGCTGGATCCCTGTCTTTGGGCTGACTCCAGCCGATGGTTCCGGATTGAACATATAAAAGGGGGCAACTTGATGACTGGGGATGGGTTGGATTTGCATCTAGCGTATGGCATTGGCGTTTACAGGAATGGGATTGGGCGATGTATATACCATCTTGTTTTGATTTCTTCTTTTTTTTTGTTTCTTTGATAGAATACTCCCACCTCCTCTAGTGTCTATGGAATGGACATATAAATGACTCACCAGGGAAAAGTGCTTAGGTGTACGTAGTGTGTAAGTTGTGAGGGGTTAAAATGAGTGATTAAACCGAGTGACGTGACCCGGCGGTGCTCTCCGTTTGCCCCGCCGTCCTCCGCATTCTCCCTCCGTCTTCCTCCCTCCCTTTCCTGCAATGCAACTTGATTAGTCGGTTGTGCCAGCATTCAGTCTATGTCTTTCGCTAGATTATCTCCACGCCTAACTGTTCTCCATCGTCATTGTCGTCTTTCTACTGGCCAAAGCCAATTTTCCACCACCTACCGTGCTCAATTCTCTATCAATACCATACGATCGGCCATGAACATTGACTCACCGGACGGGGTCAGGTCTCCCAGCGCCGCCGACCCCAAACACCCCAAGAAGCTCATCTGTACGTCTCTTGTGCTATCAACCTCATTCCCACCATCAAGCACACCCTCCATCCCCCCTCGCCGCAAATCCCATACTAACGTCCACAAAAGTCGCACCAGGCGACATCGAAACCCCTCCCCCTCCCCCAACCGATAAACCCCTCCCTCCCGCCGCCGCCACCCCCGAAGCCTCAGCAACCGCCAACAAACAAGCCACCCAAGAAGAATCCGCCGCATTAGCAGCCGCAACTGCATCTGCCGCATCGGCCCTGCGCACCGAGACCTCCACGCCCACGTCCGCCACCGAGCAAGACCTGGTGGCGCACGCGGCGCGCGCCCACCAATTCGTCTCGAACCCGCCGCTGACCGTCTCGCAGCTGCACCCGACCAACCCGCTGCACCAGTTCCACTCGTGGTTCCGCGACCCCCGGCTGCTGCCGGCCTCGGCGCCGGAGACGTGCACCCTGGCCACGGCGGCGTTGCCGTCCGGCCGCGTCAGCGCGCGTGTTGTGTACCTGAAGGAGCTGGATGAGCGCGGGTGGACGGTGTACAGTAATTGGGGCAGTCGGGAGGGGAAAGGGCGGGATGTTTTTGGGGAAACAGATGAAGAGGACGATGGGCCGCGGCCGATTCCGGAGCCGGGGGCTGGGGCTGTGGACGAGGATTTGCAAGGGGAGTTTGGGGGAGGCGGGGGCAATCGCTGGGCGGCGTTGACGTTCCTTTGGTCCGGGTTGGAGCGGCAGGTGCGCGTCGAGGGCCTCGTGGAGCCGCTCTCGCGCGAGGAGAGTGAGCTGTACTGGCGCACGAGGGAGAGGGGCAGCCAGATCGGCGCGTGGGCCAGTTGGCAGAGCAAGGTGCTGTGGCGCGCGGAGCCGGAGACGCTGCTGGAGCGGCGCCGTAAGAGTCTGGATCCCACGCTGCATCAGGTGCCAAGGAATGTCGAGGAGAGGGATATCGACGATGGGCGCGCGGTGTTGGAGGAGCGCGTGCGCGAGGTCGAGCGCCGCTTCGAGGGCGTTAAGGAGATTCCGCTGCCGCCGTTCTGGGGCGGTGTGCGTCTGGTGCCGGAGTCCGTGGAGTTTTGGCAGGGTAGGAAGAGTCGCTTGCATGACCGGTTCAGGTATGTGAAGGTCGGGGAGGAGGTGGGGGCTCCTAGATGGCGGATTGAGCGGTTGTCGCCGTAGATTTGGGGAGATTTGGGAGCATTAAACGAAGAGCAATGCGTTAGATGAGATGAGATTATGGTTACGATACAGTGCATGAGGTATAGCCATGAAGACTCGATGCTGTTTTGGTCTTGGTACTCTTTACGTTCTCTCTACAACTGATTCTCGAGTTGTCAATAATATGGACAGAAGGTGGGTGAACTGTAGGTCCACGTTACGTCGAGCATCTCCCAATGCGGCAACATGGATCGATCAGATAAGATAGAGAACCTCCGATAACCAACGCCCCCTTGTCGGCGCGCCGGCTCTCTCCCTCCATCAACAAATCCATAATCTCTATGCGTATACAATGACCTTTGACCCTTGTTGACTAATATCCATATTTCTATATACCCATCTATACTACCCAGACATACAAATCGCAAAATGCCCGACCCATCCCCCGACCCCACACCTAAACCCACCACCACCACCACGACAACCCCCGGCTGGATCCTCCTCGCCCTCTCCAGCGGCGCCTTCGCCGCATTCAACGGGCTCTTTGCGAAACTGTAAGCCCTGTCCTGTCCCCACCACTATCCCCTCACTCCATAACACCCCCCCGAAGAAGAACGAGAGGAGGACTAATGTTTGGCGACCAATAGAACAACCGACACCCAAACCACCACCTTCGCCGCCTCCCTCCTCCACCTCGTCGGCAGCACCACCACCAACCCCGATGACCATCCGATCTTGATGCTGGCTATTCGAGGGGTGCGTCACCTTACTCCTGCTCTGCCCTGCCCTGCCCTGCCCTGCCCTGCCCTGCCCTGCCCTGCCCTGCCCTGCCCCAATCTCATTCCTGGATCCTTTCCCATGTCCCCATGCCCCTCCCCTGCCCACCTCCTCCTCCTCCTCCTCTCCCACAGATCCGATCTCGATACAGTATATCGAACCCTCCGCGTAAACAAACACCAAGCTAACTCCCTCCCCCGCCTCCACCGGGATTACTGGAGCGTTAATAGATCTGCCTCGCCCTCAACATCCTCTGCAACATCATCATGTGGGCGCTATTCACGCGGGCGCTGACGGCGTCGCCCTCCACCACCAAGGTGTCGATCACCAACACCTCGGCCAATTTCCTGGTGACGGCCGTGTTGGGGATGGTGGTGTTCCGGGAGGCCGTGGGCGGGCTGTGGTGGGTTGGGGCGGCGATGATGGGGACGGGGTGTATTATTGTGGGGATGAGGGAGGAAGGGTCGGGGGGGTCGTAGAGGGGGGGTGGGGGGTTCTTCCTTTTGGGCTCTATAGGGGAAGGAAGGGGGAGGGGGGCTTTGGGGTTATTGTTCGTGAGGTTGTTGGTAGCTAGCTGGCTGGCTGGCTAGCTAGCTATACTGTACATGTGTTCGAGATGGTATGATATCTTACTCTTTGGTGGTTTTTGAGCAGATATTTACACGGGAGATGGGATATGGGCTTGTAGAGGGAAGGTGTTGCAATCAAGGTTCATTCTGGAGTGAGTATGGCTAGATCAGTACATTGTGATAACTTCAGTGCAAGCAATGTTGCAAGTTACGACCGTGACTTCTCGTTGATCAATAAATCTAATATATTCGTATGTACTCTATACAACACTGCTTTCATCTATCTTCTAACTCCATCGGATCGTGCGGGTAAGAAGAAGACGATGCCGCTCCTTCCGGATGGTCGCTGCCAGCCGAAGCTGATGGTCGGGACTCCGACCTACGACTGCCCAGTCGGATCCGCGAGGCTCGCTCCCAGGAGAACAACGACCCTACCTGCTGCATCCAGGTCCACAATCGTTCCTCCAGCGTGTCGCTCGCGCGAGGATTCGACGCCCCTCCAAGGGAGAGCTGCGGGGGACTGGTCGCTGCCAGGGCCTGCTCTTCAGCCTCAACCTTGAACTGATATTTGAGGCAGTCCTTGACGGTGACCAGGCCCGTAAGGCGGCCGCGGTGTTCGACCACGATGACGCGCGGGCCCATCTTCTTGAAGATCTCCATCACGGTCTCAAGGGGAAGCCGGGGATGGACAGTCAGCGGGGTGTGATCAGCGTATCGGCTCAAGTCCACAATGCTTGCACCGGCGTTAGAGTGAATGTCATCGAAGGTTTCGGGCGCCAGGTGCTGCGAGGCGGAGGTAGAAGCCGCCGCCGCCGCTCGGCGAGCGATGGCGGCTTCCGCGGCTTCCTTGGTGAACACACATGTCGCATTGGGAGAGAGCAAACCCTCAGCTTTGGCACGGTCAATCCCGTATCGCAACTCCGTACGACCGATGTATCCAACTAGGGTCTTATTTGTCCGGTTCTCGACAATGGGAAAGCCTTGAAATTGATTGTCGTTCAGGAGATGCTCCGCTTCGCGAACAGGAAACTCAGCTGCAGGGAGGGAGACTGGATCGGCTGTCATGGCTTGGGACACAGGCACATTGAAAACATGGTCCTCCTTAGTGTCAAGGAAGGGGAAGCCATTGGCCCAAATCATGCGATCTGCGATGCCACCATTTCCGAAGCAATCACCAACGGCCTTAGTGACTCCGACCACAATCTTCTTTACGTTAGCTATACTCATACTCCAGGTCGTACATTCGAAAGACTCACCATGGTTGGAAGGATGTAGTTCAGCGCGCCTGTTAATTCGAACATGATGACAGTCACTGAGATAGTCAAATGCATGATACCACTCAGAGCTGCTCCTGCTCCTAGGAATGCGTATGTGCCCGGTGTGATGCATGGGATGTCAGGCTCACAAGACGCGAAGAATTGGGATTTGGGGTACGCCTCATGCAAAGCTTGCACCAAAATGCCGACAAAGCGGCCAAATGATGCCCCGATGGCCATCGAAGGCACAAAAATACCGGCGGGCACTTTGCAGCCATACGATATGATAACCAAGAAGATACGAAGGATTGTAGCCACGGCCAGAGACCCCACCATCGTCCACCGATTCTTGGCCCTGTTCCCAAGTCAACAACAAGTCAGAGCAAGGAAGATGTGAGACTCACTCGCAGAGACCGTTATAGTCATGGCCACCCTCGCATTCACGGAACAGAATTTCCATCATTTCCGTCATGTTGATCCTCAAAAACATGTTCGGGTAGCAGAGAACAGCCGTCAAGCCTGCAAGAATGACCGATTCCATGACCGCATGCTGCGAGAGATACTTCTTCCTAAAGCCTTGGACCCGGAGGTTCCACTTTATAACAAGTGCCCCGTACAGTCCACCAAAAACGCCAATCAAGACAAAAAAGATCAATTCGAAGAAGTGCCAGGTTCGGTCATAATGCACCTGGAACATGACTAGTTGTCCAGTTCGGAAGGGGTTCATCATCTGCCAGCCAAGTCAGTAGGACTGCCTTCGTCTGAGAGCTGTGGATTACATACCGCCAACACTCCTGTGGCCACCAAGGCACAGAAATAACTGCGCCAGAGGGTCTTGAGCGGGAAATAGTTCGCTACCTCCTGTGCATTGTAAGTAGACGACACTTTTGGCCAAGTCAAGAGTCCTACCTCGAGAGAGAAAAGCACGCCGCCGATCGGACTACCGAACGCAACTGCCACACCCGCCGCCGCAGTCGCTGTCAACACCTCCCTTGTCTTCGCGGCATTTTGTTTGTATTTCTCAAAGAGGCGTGAGATCACATTGCCGGCACAAACGGCAAAGTGGACACTTGGTCCCTCCTTGCCCACAGAAAGACCGGATGCGATAGCCAACGGAAGTGCAATTGACTTGATCAACAGTGTCCATGCCCCCAGAAAGCCCTTCATGACAAACCCTGCAATGATACATTTGATTTCGGAGATTCCGGAGCCTGCGGCGTACGGTGCGAACGACTTAACAAGACTTGCGGCGATGAAAGCGAACAGTACCTCGAGGCAACCTTCAGCGACGCTCTAAACACGAGTGCAATAAGGCCAACATACCGCATAAAAAATGTAGATGATATAGTTCACGAACGAAAAGGACGTCCAGGGCTTCCACTCGGGACAACCTATAGTAAGAATGAGCTCACATTGGCCGATGCGACAGGAGCGACAACAGCGACAGCGTACCTCCCTCCGCACCCCAGCAGCAAAACTGCTCATTGAGATAGAACGCAGTCGTACAATGGCCCAGTTTGATATCGGACAACCACTCCGTGATGATGTTCAGCAAGGCCGAGATCAGGCCGATCACCGCGCCGACAATTGTAATCACGACCCAAGCTTGCCCAGCGTTATAGGATTCGCGCACCTTGCGTCTCCACCCAAAAGTGCCTTCTTGGTCCCAGAAGCCAAAGCCGTCTCGCCGTTTCGCTCGCCGTCGGGACTGTTCGTGGATCGCATCCTGGACCCAGTCGATGGTGGTGAAGTCCTCGTATCTCTTGATCTCGCTGATCTCCTCGGTGATGGCGGGGGCATGGCCGTTGGCCGTGGACGGGCGTTCATCGACGGGTGATGATAGAACAGATAAGCCTGATAACCTCCTCCAGTTCCGCCGCTCAGCCAAGACTGAGGGTGGATGGGCCGAGGTGGATGAGGCAGGTATGGAGTTCATTCCATCGGTTGAGTCGGCGACAAGAGCATGATCTGGCTTTGGCGTAGATCGGAGATGATTGCGACGGATGAGTATGGAAGAGTAGAGAGAGCTCCGTAGATGCGCGGCCGCCGCCCACGTGAGAGAGACGATAACAAGATGGAGGTGGAAAGGAGTAGGGATTCTTTCCGCTTTGGGGTACGGTACTATTAAACCTTTAACTTGTGAAGCGAGAAGACAAAACAATAATTATGATTTCTAGGGACGTACTTGGTAAATTGCCAGAGCTACACTTGTTCAGACGATTAACTACAGAGACACAAGTTCATAAACATAC
Source organism: Aspergillus fijiensis CBS 313.89 (assembly GCF_003184825.1). Classification (NCBI taxonomy): domain Eukaryota; kingdom Fungi; phylum Ascomycota; class Eurotiomycetes; order Eurotiales; family Aspergillaceae; genus Aspergillus; species Aspergillus fijiensis. Next base: position 346,890 of record NW_024469010.1, on the reverse strand, counting down.
AGAAAAAAAAGAACCAAGTGCGTCCCACTCCACTGATCTATTGAGGATCATTCTTGGAGATTGGACCAAATTTCCACTTCCGCCACGCGCGGTGGGTTTCAAGGCCCGCGCGCGTCGCTATCGTCACCCACTCCGCCTCCGCAGACCACTTTCTCAACACCAGCTCACACAAACGTATACCGATCTATATAGTTCTTCTCTGAAGCTTCAAACCATACCGTGAGCTGCTCATTGCTGTTTTCCTGAGGGGAAAATTCCCGACGCGCCTGCACAATGCCTCCCAAAGACAAATCTGCGGCCGAGTCTTCGGCCTCCCAAGAGATCACCGGCCAGAGCGCTCTTCCCAGTATGTGGACAAGAAATCTCTCCAGCCGGCTTTGACTGATCATACTTGACAGTAACGCGAATTAAAAAGATCATCCAGCTCGACGAAGATATTGTTCAGTGCTCGAGTAACGCCACGTTCGTTATTGCTATGGCTACGGTTCGTGCTTTGTCTCTTCTCTCGGTGGTCTCATGGAGGCACCTTCGGCTCACATATTGTCCCATGTCATGCAGGAAATGTTTATCCAATACCTCACCGAACAAGGCCATAATGTCGTCAAGTCGGAACGGAAACCACGCAAAACGATTCAATACAAGGACCTTGGTTAGTAGCAGAGAAGATCCTGACCCAAATACAGTGCAACAGGCTGACAGTTCTGGCCATAGCTACGGCGGTGTCGCGCATCGATAACCTCGAATTCCTCTCCGACGTGATCCCCAAGACAACAACGTACAAGCAATTCAAGGAGAAGCGGGCCAAGGAGGCGAGCAGAGAAGCCGGATACGAAAAGGGACAGCGCACCTTGAACGGCAGTATACCTCCGGCGCCAGAAGGAAAGCCCGAGGTAGACAATAACGAAGAGACTCAACCGGGCTCAGATGACAAACTATCAAGGGGTTCTCGACCACCAACGGTGACAATGATGGTGGATCGAACGGTAGAGGCCTCGACAGAGGATGAAGATGTAGAAATGGCCGACCAGTGACTGTGGCATATGATCACAATCTGATGGAGCATTGCATGGCATTGGGGAGTTCTTTGGGGGTCCGCTTGGTAACAAAATTGGTTGATTATTGTTCTTTTTTCTTTTTTCTTCTTATCTCTTCATTATTGGTCCAAAGCAATCGGACCTCTTCATTTGGTCTCTGGTCAACCGCATTGGGAATCTGGATAATAGCATTGGACGGGGCGGGATCGGGACGGACAGGGTGACAACTAATAGCATTGCACCAGAGTCCAGCGCAGTGCAATAGCTGGGTCAAGCATTGTATATACTCATTATATTGAATAAATGGCGCATATGAAGGATTGTCTAACAACGACTGTAATAATACCTACTTCTCATCATGCAGTACATAGATACCAATGATAGGTAGATTGGACGACAATCAAATGGCCATACGTCAGGTGAGATCCTGACTAAGACGGGTGCTGCGGGCCAATGAAATGCGCCGTGATTCCGATCGCTTGCCGTAGCGAAAGCTCTGGTTCGACTTTCCGTATGAGTGCCGGGCCTCCGACTTCAACCTCCAACCTCAAGGAAAATCAAATCCTCCTCCGATCTCCTCCCCGGATATCTCTCTTTCCTCCCCCCCCTCCTCCACTCCCCACCCACCACTTTCTTAGCGGTCCCCTTCCTTATCCTCGCAATTGACTGTGCAATTGCCTCCATTCGCCATGTCTCTCGCCTCCGCTTCCAACTCCGTCCTGCGCGCCTGCGCTCGGCAACAACTCACCACTCCTCGCGCCGCCATCGCCTCCTACCAGCAGCGGAGGGGAGTCTCCAATGCCAGATCCAGCTTCGCCAGCCCCTTCACCCCCGCCGCGGACTATGACCAGACCGTGAAGATCCCCGACTTCAGCAAATACTCCTCCAAGAAGGGCCCCCGCTCCAACCAGGTCTTCTCCTACTTCATGGCTGGTTCCCTCGGTCTGGCCTCTGCCGTCGGTGCTAAGGCTACCGTTCAGGGTGGGTGACTCCGACTCTTCTCAATGTTTCGCATATGAGCTTGGACTTGTGTGGGAGGACGGTGCACAACAACTGGAGGGAATCAACGACTTCGATGGATGGGATTCATGGGCTGGCTTGCCTTGCCGCTCCGATCATTATCGCTGACGTGGGATCATATCAATAGACTTCCTGGTCAACATGTCCGCCTCTGCCGACGTCCTCGCCCAGGCTAAGGTTGAGATCGGTCTCGCCGCTATCCCTGAGGGCAAGAACGTATGTCTCCACTCCCCTACTACCCGGCCGGGTTCGCCCTCGTGCGACTGTGGTATCTGACCGCTGTTCCCCCGCATACAGGTTATCATCAAGTGGCGTGGAAAGCCCGTCTTCATCCGTCACCGTACCCAGGATGAGATTGAGGAGGCCCAGAAGACTGAGTGGCAGTCTCTTCGTGACCCCCAGGCTGATGAGGACCGTGTCCAGAAGGCTGAGTGGCTTGTCATGCTTGGTATGTGCATCCCGTCGCCGACGACCACCTCAACTCGATCCCTAACCCTCTCCTCTTGCGTCTAGGTGTCTGCACCCACTTGGGTTGTGTCCCCATCGGTGAATCCGGTGACTTTGGCGGCTGGTTCTGCCCCTGCCACGGTTCCCACTACGACATCTCCGGCCGTATAAGAAAGGGTCCCGCTCCCCTCAACCTCGAGGTTCCCCAGTACAACTTCCCCTCCGAGGACACCCTCGTCATCGGTTAAACGGGACCCCGACCAGAAATCGAAACTTCATGTGCAATTAAGGGGTGAAGTGCGCTTTCCGCCAGCATAGAAAGAGCAGGCTAGCCAAGCAAACCCTTTTTTTTAGAGCGCCAGGGAAGGAATGACGGAGAAGGTTTGTGTGTATGTACGCGTGTGTTGTGTCTGTATGTGCCTGTGCTTTAGATGAAATCCTCTTTTTCTTATCTCTTTTTTTGTTCTCTCCGTCTTTTGTCAAGATATAAAGAGACCTTGTTTTAATATGGGATCCCGATAAAAACCGAGCCTCTTGTTTCTTTTGTCATCCTCATCGTTTCCAAGACATCACCATCACAATTTGCCACTCACTTGCCTTGATTCTCTGGGTCCTTAATCCTCTGGATATCAGGTTTGGGCATCCTCGGAGCTTCGAACGGCCACTCCTTGATACATGTGTAATCTTCTTTGCTAAACCTGCCATTCAATAGACAAACAAGAACATAACCACCGTTACAGGCTTTACTAAACCAACCTTCCCTCCCCCTCCCCACACCCGCTATATCAAAGTCGTTTGTTGATACGGGAAAAAAAATAATCATCGCTTTATTTATGTCTTGGGAGGTCTTTATACAAATACATACACAAGAACGTCCATTTCAGCACGGTGCAACGGTACTTCTCACTGTGGACGAATGAAGAACGCTAGCAGCCCGATGACAGCTGCACCAGCGGCAGCGCTCTGGATGGCAAGGACAGAGTGATCCCGCTGGGTCATGGTGATCTGGCGATCACTGAAAAGGTCTCGGAGATAGCGGCGCGAGGATTCGATGAGGGTTGCGTAGGGAGGGATGCGGGAGTAGTGGGTTTTGCAGGTCTGGAGGACATTTTGTAGTTTGTTGTTGGTGGTGTTGTTGTTTGAGACGGGAGGTGCGGCCTGGGTTTCGGTCTCGGGCAGTACCGGAGCGGACGCCGGGAGGGCTGGGTTGGTCTCTTGCTCGTTCGGGATAGCTTCGCTGGCGGCGATGGCGGCGGTGGCCTCCTCTGTTGTTGAGGCACCTGCTGAGGTTGCTACGGGGTCAGCAGCAGCAGCAGCAGCAACAGGCTCGGATTCCGCCCTGCTGGCCGAGGCGGATGCCATCTGCTGGGAGAATTCGGTCTGCAGGTTCAGGATCTGCGCCTGGTTCAGGGTCTTTTCCTTCTCGATGGCCTCGATGACCTTCTCCTCGAAGCCCTTGACCAGCCGCTTGCGGCGCCAGGGTTCCACGGCGATCTGGAAGATCAGGAACAGGAGCACGTTGACCCCCATCAGGCCCCAGGTGCCCCAGGTGCTCATGCGGCGGATCTTGTCCGACCAGACCTGCTCCTCGTGGTAGCGCGACAAGATGCTCTTGTTCAGCTGGGCGGCGGCCTCCTCGGCCTCGTGCTCCGCCGCGGTCAGGGCCTGCTGCGCTTCGTTCTCGGCCACTTCGTTGGTGTGGTCGTTGCGGTACAGGTGGGTGAACCGCTCCAGGTCGGCGGCCGACCAGGCGTGCTTGCGCTGCAGGAGCTCGTTGACCTCGCGCTGCGAGGTCGATCGGTTATTGATGGCGGCGGCGTAGGCGTCCTTGGCGGTGCGGACTTGCAGGCGGGCGGCTCGAAGTCGTTCCTCTGTTTGTCAAACGAAAAGTGAGGTTAGAAATCTTGGACTGGTGGTGGGGTCTTATGTCTGGAAGACTGTAGCTTTTTCTCGTACCTTGGAATTGGATGTCCTTCTTCAATGCCTCAATCGCGGAGTAGCCCGTCAGGTCGTTCAGTCGCTGCCCGGCCACGAAGATGTTCGATTGGAGGTTGTCCATCACGACGCTGAACTGTTTGGCGAATTGCGACCGTCGGTTCTCCAGGTAGGATGGGAGACCCCCGGGCTGCGACCCAGATCCCGCGGCGTCTGCGCCAGCATGGTCTTCCTGTTTCTTTCCCTCTCGCTCCGCTGCTTCGGGCCCAGCGGTGGTTGACGTCTGTTCTTCTGTAGGAGCAGCAGCGGCGGCGGCGGCGGCGGCGGGACTGTCTCTCCCCGCATCCGACTCAACATGTGGGTTCTGTTCAGGGATAGCTGATGGCGGCGGCGGTGACGGTGCCGGGGTGTCTTTGGTGGGAGGGGCTCCCAGGATAATCACGTCTTGCTTCTTCTCCGATTCATTCGACGAGTACACCGAGGTTTGCGTCCGGAATTGGCGTTGCAGGCAGGTCGAGAAGCTCCGGGGTGTTTTTGTCTCTCGGCCAGGACAAAGAGCCTGCGGGACGACACCGGCGGGCAGTAGTCGTAGCAGCGGTCTTCGCACCGGGCGGGAGGAGGTGGTAGTAGTAGTAGTAGTGCGGCTAAGACCCTGGAAGCTGGACCGGATTGACTGCCTGAGCAGCAATGGCATGGACTGCATGACCGCTGCTGCTGCTAGGGCTAACAACAGGGGGCCAATGCAGATGCTGTATCTTCGTCGTTGTCGTTGTCGGTTTGCTTGGAGGTCGGACGAGTCACTCGGCTCAGATTCATTCCTCAGGCTTGTTTGTCCGGCCGGCAGCCGGGAAAGAAGGCGGTCATGCGGAAACGCCGCGCTTCTGCGGGCTTCTGGTGGACACTCCCCTCTCTACTAACTTACTTACTAGTACGCGGACGGATTATGCGGTGAGAGGGACTTTTGGGGAGGGGTTTGAGTTTCTTGGTAGAACAATGGTGGTCTATGACCCTATAGCTACTTTGAAAGCTAATGCTAATAATATTCTCCTGGTTTATCTTCACAACAAAACATTAAAGAGCCAGATCAGCGAGCGGCCCCCGAGACGGGCCCGAAAGTTAGTGACCGCGCTGATCAAAGACAGTTAAGCAAATACATATAGCACATTGTCATTATCCATTACCATTCGTTGTAAGCAGGTGATCGTAGCTTGTGATTCGTAAGGCCTGGTGGGAGGAAAAAACCAACAGTATGTAGGACTGTGGAGACAATCCTTTTACTGGCCTTTCCCTAGCAGCAGCAGTATTTCGAGACAACAGACAGCAAGTTGCGAGGCAACTGCGTTTGTCCTGGTCTCATTCAGGCTTGGCCTGTTTGATGGTCTTGTACTTTGTGGTCTCCCTTCACTGCTTCGGCGTATGTGGGAGGTGGCCGCGCATCGGCGTGATCCCGGCTGCTGCTACCGCCGCCGCCGTCGCCTCCAGAAGCATGTTCGTGCTGTTGGTGAGGTGCAGGATGTTGCTGGTGAGGCTGAGCGTTCGCCGCGTAGGGTTGTTGCGGAGGCAGGGTCCCATAGCCCCGTTGGGATGGGTGCTGGATGGGTTGATGGGAGACATAGTAATATGTGACGCGACCGTTCTCGACGTCGCCTCTGTGATTCTCGGGGAGGGGCGCATAGCTGGGGTCATCATAGTCTGGCTCGGGATACTTGAGAATGATATACCAGGCGTGCAGGAGGCCCGGGATATAGGCGAGACAGCAGAGAGCAAGGTTGATGACCGAGTCAGCCGTACAGAGGCCTACTTTGATCCACACTGGACGCACGGTGTTAGTTCTTGATCTGCGGTTAGCACGGAGTCATGACAAGGTCTCTGGCTCACCCGCAATCGGAGGGAAGAAAATGGCGAGGATCGCTAGAAAGATGTCTGAACCACACATGTTCGCAGGTTGGTCGCAATGGTAGAGTCACTGGTAATGGGACGAATGCCTGATCATGCAAGTAGGATTGTATAGGATTGTATAGTAGCTAGAGAGGATCAACCTCAGACACGCGTTTGTTGTTCTGGTGGATCACAGTCAAGGTGTATTGAAAATCAGTGGTGGAGTGATGGCAGGACGGATGGATGCCTGCTGCAGGCTCGCGATCAGATGACGTCGTCCATGCCACTCTATCACCTGACATAGCGGGCAGTTCTCGATGCTGTTGTTTTTTAACAGTCAGCCTCGGCCTTCCACAACAGCATGAACAACATGAACAACATTCACTAATCTCCATCGTCTTGTACTCTACCACTAAAAATCTGATTCGCTCGACAGTGAAAGCATGGGACATATCCATCCATTTGTGATGCTACAACTCTCTTGTCAACTGGTGCTAACTATACTCATAGTCAAGAGTCGCTGGCTATAACCTATCCAGTCATGAGACATACTTCCTCATGTCGCACAATATAGATACACCGCTGGGTATATGATATGGACGATATTTAGTGTTGTATAAAATAGATCTTTTCTTCGTCTGACTCGCGGGCGCGGAAAGCAATTTCGGACCCACGGCGGCGAGGTATATATAACCAGCTTTTGCGCATGAGAATGGACCCGTGCCTCTCGAAGATTGGGAGTAAATACAGTATGATCAACAGGCAACCTATCTCAGGAAGTCAGTGACGCTACAACCCAGATAATCAGTTCTTTCCCTTCCGATATCACTGCCCAAAGCAGGGCGTCACCATCGTCTTAAGGTAGATTTCGGGGCCGAGCTCTGTTGCAGTGGCGGAGACCCAAGGACCCGCCTCGAGAAATCTAGAGTTCACAACATCTACACATATGATAACATGTCGGGAGAATCACCCGACATCAATCCTTATAAGTCCGGGGATTGTCTTTTCCACTGCTGGGTCTTGATCTGAATACGAGGCTCGGGTAGATCTGCGGAATAAATGGAGGAATCTGTGAGGCATCTCATGGCGGTCTGAATCTGCTCGCACCCATCCAACTGTCATCTGGAACCAAGCATAGTACTGCACGATCCGAAAACCACGGCTTACAGCCACCTTTATTCCAGACCGAGACAATATCCAATTGACAATGAATAGTCAGGCGACACCAAGCTCCTTACATCCTTTGGGTCTACTTTACTATGGTGTAGTTTATCAGAGACCGCTATACAAGACGCAAGGGTTAGGTGCTCGCAGAAACTCGAATAGTGTTGACATGGTAGGTGGTCTCTGGCTGGAACGGCTCTACTGCCAGCAATTGGCCGGGAGTTGAAGGCTGGACTGCATAGCCAAAAGTTAACCTAGCCAGAGAGGCTACCTTACGTGGTGAAATTGAGGAAGCAGATCGTGGACAAATCTCTGTCGATGTCATGACTTGGATTGTGAGCTATCGCAAATCGCGATCGGCCCAACAGCGGCAGTGTCAAGCAACCTAGCATTCCTAGTGGCTGACGTACAATTAGCAATCGAATCTGAAACAGCCTAATGAGCTCCGAGAATCACTTGAATAGATGTGTATCATCAAGTCTTTATCAGTTGGACTGAAGACATCATCAATGGGCGATCATAGCCAGGTCAAATGGTGAACAAGTAACTTAATATACCTCCCCGTAATTAACAGATCAATATGGAGGCTTCCATATCCGACCCGCCGAGTCCCGACCCCCGGGCCCAAAAGGGAGCCTTCCATCTTAGGGCTAGAATGATAATTACCTATCTAGCGTACCACAGGTTGGAGTTCTGGTTCAGGCTTCGTTCCCGTGTTTGTAGTCCCGACTCCCTACTGAATTGTGCTGTTGTAGGTACGGATACTTCGTAGCACCTTAGTCAATAAATGCCTGGCTACCAGGGTGTGGAACGCCATGCGGACCTTTTTTTGCATGCTGGCTCAACCCAGGGTTGTAGACAGGAACAATTCATCAGCAAGGTGGATCATCATCAGATTGACTGTAAATGCCCATCTCAGTTCATGCTTCTGGCACTAACAGCCTCACAAGGTCGAGGTGTGCCACGTCAGTTGGAAAAATACCTTCCAGTGACTTGCCATGCATCACAGAACCTTCCTAACCATCCGGATGATAAAGTTTGCGGTTCCTGCATCTGTCTTCTCTCCTCTCTTCTCTCTCAATTTTCTGCTCGCATCTTGACATTTAGGCTTTTGTTGAGCGTCTGAAACGAGCTGTATACAATCACTTAAATTCCGGTGGTGTCTCAAACCCCGCGACGACGAATTGTGCGGACTGAGTGCGCACTCAGAATTATAGGATACGCCGAGGATCGTTGCAGTCAAGACCCAAACGTATGTGTTCTGCGATTGTTCTTTGTCTGGACTCTGGAGCCGGTGATGGGTTCGATCTACCTCGAAGCTCACTTCCGGATAGCCTGTGGAGCTCGAAGCTGGGGGGCCTCTCGATCTAATTCTGATTCGATAGGAACCTGCTCCCTGCCAGCCCGACTTAACTCGATCGGTAACAGAAACTGTTTTGTTCCTGGATGTGGAGGGACTGAATTTGAGCGCTTGTGCTGTGGATGCAGGTTGAATTGAGAAGACGCCGGCTGCTTTCGCGAACCGCCCGCGCCAGAACCCCCTTATTGACTTCAGTAGTCTATTGACTCTTGTCAGTCCCCCAACTCCCAATAGGTTGGTGATTGCACTTCCTGAATTCTTCAAACCCTGCGCGCTCCCCATCGTTCGGATCTCAATTACTGTTGCCCTTTTTTCGATCGCATAAGTTATCGATGGAAGGTCTTTACTAGCTATTTTTAAGTGTGACGAGCGACTTTGTTTTCCTCCAGCGGCTGTCGAGTGAGGATGCCGGGAGGGGAAAGCACGGCCACCGACTCCAAACTAGCCTGGAGGTTCAAATCAGCTCTGACTCGTGCTTGCCTTCTTACTTCACATCCACTCTTTGTCTTCAAGTTACCCTTTTCTCATCAATTCAGTTGTCTACTGAATTTCTAGCCCTCTTCTCTCTGGACGACCTCAATTGACCCGTTAGCCTTCAGATTCTAGTCGCTCGTTTGACCGCCGGCTTTTGAGGCAGATTGGGTCTAGCCCATTTGCCGTCGTGCTATCATTTTCGCTTCCCCAGCTCTCCGCAAATCCCCGTGTTTCTCTAGTCGAGACTTCATTTCCTGCAAGCGTCCTAGTTGGAAGTCCGTGTGCGCGTCGAAATTCATCATCGAATCGAACAATCCCAGCCAGGTCCAGCTCTGACGGCGTGCAACAGGAAGCGACGAGAAAACCATGGGGCGCGATTGCTGATATACTGCCCCCCAAAGACAAAACCGCAAACTGGATTTGAGTCTGTCATACGCTCTCTAAACACCACACCAGCCCTGTATACACACCTACGGGAGAGCGCGGTTGAGTGCTGCAACGATGTCTAGCACATGCATCTCACTCTCGGGTTCGACCCAATGCCCTGCGTTCAATACCTCCTCTATATCAACCAACTCAAGTCTCTATACGGATTTGTACGTATGCCCAGCTGTTATGTGAAGTACAGTGATATGCTAAGCGCTCCCTAGTCCATTCATGCAATATGTCTCCAACTTAACGCAGTTCGACCAGGAGCTGAATACCTATGTTATGCAGTCTTTTGTGAAGTCAAAGTGAGCCTGCCCAGCCCTCTATGCTACCAACTCAAAATTCTCACGAGTCCCTCTCTCGGCAGATACGTGGATTATCTAGGATGCGAAGGTGCCAACCTCACTGACACTAGCGACTTTTATGCCCGCTACACCACAAGTGTGATCTGCAGTAGCTTGGTCCAAAGCTCAAAAGACGACTGCAATCTCTCTGTTCAGGATTCGAGACCGCTTTGCGCTGACGCCTGCGTTAGACTCTCATTTGACCAGGACATGTTGTTTGCATACTAACATAGAATAGGCTCAGATGGCTGAAAGCGAAGAGGCCATAATCACCGACTCCGACCTTTGTCCTGAAAGGGCTGACGACTACATGGCCCAGATTCGGTCCGACTTCACCATTTGCGCTCTTCCTGCTGACTCAATCACCGTGAGCTGCGTCGCCGGAGCTGACAATGAGCCGGAAAACTGTGGATTTCGGTCCAATCTTTTGGGGCTGTGTGCGCATTGCAAAACGAGCTCGACCAACACCACCGACTCCTGCTGCGAAAGCGCAGGAGCAGCTACCCGATGCTCGAATGTAACCGTTCCCTCTTCAACGATAACACCGATTTTTACGTCGACGTCAACATCAAATTCAACAGCTGGTGCTTCGGATGGCTTATCTGGTGGAGAGATTGCAGGTATTGTGATAGGATCCGTGGCGGGGCTTGCTTTACTGGCTGCCCTCGCCCTACTCGCTTTCATCTGCTTGCGCCGCAAGCGCAAGGCGCGTGATGAAAGTGGCCTCAACCAGCCGAACCCACAACGGAAGGGGTCTCCATCAATGCAACAGGCCCAGGTAAACAATGGCTATGCTGCCATTCCTGGAGGACGAGTCGCTCGAATGTCTGCTTTGCGCGAGGTGCCCAGTTCATCACCGGCACGATCCCGTCTTTCGGCCGCCTTATTCGGGGGCGGAAAGTACAGCGACTCTTCCGACTCAGAGTATGGTGCAAGCCCGGGTGCTATGTCCAAGAAAATACCCCCAACAACTGGCAAGCGTCACGGCTCGCTATCTAGCAACTCAGCCTTGGCTGGTATGGGCACTGATAGCTCACCGCGCTCAATGGGAGCCGGTCACTACTCGTCACCTGAAGGCGTGACAAGCGGACAGTCGGAGCAATTGTCTTCTTTCCAGGACTATTATTCGCCGGATGAGATACATCCCGGTGATAAGGTGGCCGTACTATGGGCATATCAACCTCGAGCAGGAGATGAATTCGCACTGGACCGAGGCGAGATGCTGAAGGTGATCGGTATATGGGATGACGGATGGGCTACCGGCGTTCGCATCCCCGAGAGCGTCGATGACCAAGACGCTAGACACCGTGAGCAGCGCGATAGCGGTGTCTCGAATGGCACACAACGGCCGGCCCCTTCTCCGCCTCCGCTAGGAGAGATCAAGGCATTTCCACTCGTCTGCGTATGCCTTCCGCAACATTGGCGCAAAATCATCGACGGCGGCCACGCGGAAGAGGATTGATGAGACTTCAAAGCTATTACTCTGGTCCAGGTGCGCAGCCTTATAGGCCTGTGTTACTTCTAGCTTGGTCTTCCGTGCGCGCTTGATTTGAGATTGCTGTTTACAGAGCCTTTTTCTGCAATTAGCCCGGCTTGCCCAAACCGAGAGCCACGGACTTGACAGCTACTTTCAAACATGGCTTATCGCTTCAAATCTCGGGCATTCTTCATGATGATTTGATCCGCAGTCTTATTCTTCCCAGGCCTTGCTGGATCGCACTGTCAAGTTGACGACGTTTCATGAGACGATCTGATTTTTATGCCCTTTTAAATACCTTCTTTTCGATCTTCATATTCTTATATACCCAGTTGTCAAGCGTGTGGTGCAGTTTTTGTATCTAGGCACGATTTGCATCTTTCTACTTCAGCGTCTCGAGCGTGGACAATAATGTCCTTACGCACTCCCATCTTACGCATCATGCGACGCCGCACAGCATCGATTTATCTAGTTCTTCACAGGGATAAAATTATGATGTAAGCATATACACTCTGGCAAATGGGTCAATATCCGTGTTATCATCGTTTACAGTCGAATCGTGTCTTCGAGCGACGGCTGTGAGGCGATACTAGGTACATAGCTATCGAATTTGCAGCCTTACCAAGACCGGACTGACGTGATATCACTGGGCTAGCCGGGGCTAGTTCCATGGTTAGCCACCCATCAACGGCGGTTTACTCCGGCGCGAAAACAAGATTCATTTTGGCTGCAGCTCCGAGAATAGAACGAGGGACTGACTGTCACTGCGGTCAATAGATTGTGATTAGGCTACTCAAGCGTCATGGCTTTGTGTGAGCTCTCCATACAAGTTAGATGGGGTAGGTATTGGATTTGTGGTAAATAAGTGAGGAACTGGTCTGCCAAAGCTGCAGGCACAAGGCTGCAGACAAGGCGCATTATGCGGGATGTTGCTGGTGGTGGTGGTGATGGTGATGCCTGCCCATGCTATAATAATACAGCACTGCTAGTCACCGGTGGGCATTCAACCTCCCCTTTCCCCTAGGCTGTAACCTAACTGGGTAGAGTCTTAGACTAACTTAGAACTCACTGCCACTCCGTCATCGCCCAGCAAATTCAGGGGGAAGAGTGGAAAGAGAAAATGGCGGCTGGTGGTGCGATGGGACGAATCACGTGGCAGGACCCCCACTGCCCGCCCGCCGCCGCTGGAGCGCAAAGCACAACAAGTAAATGCCCCTCTATCTCCATCTCGGCTCTCATTCCCCTCTCTTTCCCCCCCCCATTATTACCACTATTCTTCCCTTCTCAAATCCCCCTCACCCTCACCCTCTCTCTTCCAATTTCTTCCGCCTTTCTCGAACATTACCTTAGTAGGTTGTTTCAGTGTTCGGTAAGTCGCCCTTTCAGTTCCTCCTCAGCTCGGGGCTTTCTTACTGCAGTCACCGACCGTGCTGTGACGACAGAGGACAAATAGGGGAATCTGGCCAACTGACATCGCGTGCCTGCGCAGGTTATCCACTAGCCCACTTCCCCCATCTCAACTCTAGAACTATAATCTATCATGTCGGTAAGTACATTCTTCTCTTGGTTGGCTATAATCCGAACTAAGCTGATCCCTTCACTATCTTCTAGCTCGCATCTGGGTATGTTGATACTTGGCTCCGTCGGGAGTGGTGGGGAGCTCGGTGTCTCCGGGACCACGCTGACATCGCCGTGCTCAAACAGTGTTTCCATCGCGGATGAGTGCATCACTGCATTCAACGACTTCCGCATGAGCGGAGGCTCCAAGACAGACAAGACCAAGTTCATTATTTTCAAGATCGCCGACAACAAGAAGGAAGTCGTCATCGACGAGTCCTCCAAGGACGAGGACTACGAGGTCTTCCGCAGCAAGCTCGAGGCTGCTAAGGACAGCAAGGGTAACCCCGCTCCCCGCTACGCCGTCTATGATGTGGAATACGAGCTCGGCGGTGGTGAGGGCAAGAGGTACGATGATCGCCTGCGCTCCTTGCGGGTCCGCCGAAGCATAGGTTTCCTAACTTTCTTTTCCCTCGATACAGAAGCAAGATCATCTTCATCTCTTGGGTCCCCAGCGACGCTCCCACTCTCGTATGTTTCCAATCGTAACCTGTTTCTGGTGGCCGACGGACTTCCAAATACTGACGCTGGTTCCCTAGTGGTCCATGATTTACGCCAGCACCCGCGAAAACTTGAAGAACGCCCTCAACATCCACAACTCCATCCACGCTGACGACAAGTCCGACATTGAGTGGAAGACCGTCCTGGCCGAGGCCAGCGGTGGCAAGGCTGGTAAATAAATGACGGTGCCGGCTGGGTCCGGACCAGGGTAACTATGCTGGTTGTTACATCGCAACGCATCATCTCGAATCGCGGCGGAACCAGGAACGAAACAGTTCTCTCCGAGTCTCCTGGCACACTCTTAGTTCAATATGAGATTGTTACGACCTGACTCTGCTTTGTTCTCTTTTCCTATACATAGTTACCGTATAATCTTGAGCGATTCTGGCAATTTGTGGGGTTGACACCGACTGGGCAGGGATTATTCGTGCTTGTTTGTTCAGCGTTCGCGTGTACAGAATAGGTTACTGTTGGCCAGCATGGAGAAGGACTGGCGCGGTGGGTGTAAAGTCAACACTCGGAATTACATCCGGGTCATCAAAAGTCGGAGATCGTGCTCTCTCCCTTCTCTTGCGATGGCGTTGTAAAGTTGTCAAGTAATATTGTTGAGGTTAGGGATGTGACTGACGTAGCTGACGGCTCTCTTGAGCGTGCGGAAGAAATAGAATTCCGAGTTCCCTTCAATTCTGACAGTCCGGGATACAAGAGTATCGTTACTAGTCATAGTATTCAGTAGAATAAACCTGCACTAGAGCGCCAAGCCAAGAAAACAATCATGATCACGGGTGAAACCCCTTATCAATATCATGGACATCGCCTGATGTTCTTAGTTCTTGGGGGACAAGAGGGATTCAGTCAGACGGGCAAAGGCGGACGGGCGGTCGGGACGGGTTTTGGTCACAGGCCAATGAGAGTGGTGGTAAAATGGACTAAGCTAGCCTGTCCGGATACTCGACTTTCCACCTCAAACCACAGATCATCGAACGTCTTCGTCCCCCCCCATCGCGACTCTTTCGTCACCCCTCCACTCCACCATCCCCAACGTCCACCATCCTCCTTTATCGAGGAATCGCTCCTCTTACTCCTGGAGAGTTGATTTCTATCGTTGATTGATCGCCAGACGCCCCGTCATCCATCGCACACAATGTTCGCTCAGTCCATCTCTCGGGCCGCTGCTCGCAGCTCGGCCATGCCCACCGCTGCCATTCGCTCCTACCGCACGGCCTCGAGCCCAATGGCTTGCCTGAACGCTCGTCCCCAGGCTGAGAAGCAGACCATTGCTTCCCAGCAGACCCGCGCCGCTTCCGAGCATGCCATCTCGAATCCCACACTCGCCGGTATCGAGAAGCGCTGGGAGGCCATGCCCCCCCAGGAGCAGGCCGACCTGTGGATGCAGCTCAGAGACCGCATGCAGGCTGACTGGCACCAGTTGACCCTCCAGGAGAAGAAGGCTGGTATGTTCTCTCAGTCCGCCTGAGATGGCATTTTTCTGGTTGCTGGCTGGCGCAGACAGAATTTTGCTGACGGGTTCTGTTCTTCCCCACAATATAGCCTACTTCATCTCTTTCGGTAACCACGGTCCCCGCACTCTGCCCCCCAAGGGTGAGGCCTTCAGAATCTTCGTCAAGGTCCTCCAGTACTGCTCCATTGGCGTCGGTCTCTTCTACGCCGTCCACTACTTCGCCAAGCCCCTCCCCAAGACCATGAGCAAGGAGTGGCAGGAGGCTAGCAACGAATACGCTCTCGTAAGTCCCTCATATGCATTCTGCGCTCCTTTGTACCCCCCTTTTCTTCTTCGAAAGGAGGGATCCCTGATCTATACGAATAATTACTGATCTGGTTTTTTCCACCCAACAGCGCGAGAAGATCAACCCCATCTACGGCATCAGCTCCGAGGGTTATGAGGGCAAGGGCTTCGTCCAGAGCCCTCCCGCTGAGAAGCAATAAATTCCCGGACAAATCCTCGGGATTGAAGGTAGAACGATTGGACGAGTTGCAGGCGGCAGCGTTGGCTTGATTGATGGTTAACCCGACTCCTGCCTGCTCCGATACGCACTCTCTGATCATGGCGGATGGGTGACCATCCATCCAGCTTGGACACCTGCTCTCGCACATGTTTTGTTTGTCAAACGTCAAGCCCAAAAAGACCCCTCTGTACCTCGTACTGTGCCATAATCAATGTATCTCCTTTGTAGCCTTAGATCGGGGTTTTTGGTTTTCCTTTTTAGTTTTGGGTTTTCTGTGTGTAAGGTACAGTACCTGTGCAAGTGCCATCAGGTTGTCCGATTGCCGAAGAAGTTATATCATATAAAATTGATAGGGCTTTTTTTCCCACATGTGTATACTCAATGGCTACAGGTGAACCAAGAAACCCGATATCAGATTTCAGGGAAGACGGCTCCTACCACTAGCTGGGTTGGTAGGTGCTTTGAGCTCCTACCTAGTACCCAGTAATGTAAAATGTGTGCGGCTCTAACTGGAAACGTCATTGTTACAACAAGACCGGTACGGACGAGTACAAAGCTAAGCGATATTTTATCGGGTTGCATGCAATTGAGTTTTTTGGATTTCCCAGCCTCATCCAACCATCGGTCTAGGTTGCTAGGGAACTACGAGCTTTGATTGTTCCCCTACGTGTCGTCGTTATCGTATCAATTTAAGATCGAGCTTGCTTTTCGAGACACCGCTAGACCGAGGAGCTTGGGGCCAAGGAGCGAAGAGACAGATGGGTTGAAATTGAAAGGAAGAAAACCGGAATGGGAAATCACGGGAACACGTCAGATTTTTTTTTTCGTTGCGGTTGCGGTTTGTCCGATACCGTCGCTTGTTTTCTGGCTGTATGGATGAATGGATGCAATGCGGTGCGTACATGTCTTGTTATGTTGTCGGAGCAACCACTTGCTTTTCAAGGTACATACATGTAGGGGAGAGGTTTGGGAAGTTGGATGAGATGAATGAAGGTGGTAGATGACAATAAGAGAATTGAGAATACTTGTTTGTAAAATAGAATCAAGCTCATTCGTATTTAAACATAAAGTAGGAAGTATATATCCATCGTTGAAGGGCAATGAAGGAGAGGGGATGGGGGGGGGCTGGCCGGGGTTCCAGTTGGTAAGTTAATAGATAGTATCCGGGCTGGTGCCAAGTCCGATCCGCCATTTTGTGTGCGAAACTGCCCTTGATGGATTGGGATTGTTACCCCAACTCAGGGCACGGTTTGGGTTCGATCATGGTTGCCAGGTGCGCAGCTGGACTACTCGGACGGACGGGAAGAGCAATGAACATGGATGGTTACGGAGTAGTTAGTACGGAGAGTCAAGGTAGTGAAAAGAGGAGAAGGCGGAAATGGATTGGATTAGCCTGAATGGACCAGGTAACTTAAGGTACATGTTCTCATACATGTACCTTTGTATACACAGTATAGTTTACATCAGGAGCTACTTGCCCTTTCTACCTGGTCATTACTAGCTGTGGTCTGCACAGCAGCCAGTCAGTCTGCGACTCTGCATGCATGCATGCGTAATTGATGCACCTCCGGTAAGTACCAATACCCGTCCAGTACATACTGTACTGTACAACTGGCCAGAAAACACACACAAAAGCGCGTTGCTCGGTACATCACGGGATCGTCGGCAAAACCGCCCCGGAAAGGCTAAGCCGGACACAATCGGCCAAGCGTGGGTTCCACCTCAACTGAACCTGACCTCCTCTCTGTCTCTCTCTCAACCTCTTCCCTTCCCTTTTCCTCTCTTTCTCCCTCTCTTTTCCCTTTCCCCCCATCCTCCCCTTTGACCTCCCTCTATACCCATTTCGCTCTTCAACACCATCATCATGTTCAAGAGGTATACTACTACTCCAGACCCTGTCCATACCCCCCAGCTTAGACCTTCCCCCATCCCCCACCATTACTTTTCTTTTTCCTATTGTTGTTCCATCCTTCCCAATGATCAAAGAACCTTGAACTAACCTTGGGCTTGTTCCTTCTTCCACAGCGGTCTTGCCCGGACCTTCGGGAGGGCTGCTTTTGCTCGGCCTACCCCCGTTGCCCGTCGCGCTTTCCAGCCCAAGACCAACGGTCTTCCCTCCCTTGCCCGTCTGGCCAGCACTGAGGCTTCCTCCGTTGGCAAGATTCACCAGGTCATCGGTGCCGTCGTTGACGGTATGTTCCAACTTGCTCCCTGCCTTCCCGCTGCCGAAAAAAAATAAAAAACCCTGCCGGCGGCTACGCGAAAATCTTTTCCGACCGCGATACCATCCCCAATTCCATCAAAAACGAATCAATGGCCATCAAAGAACATAATCTCTGACTCCCGACTACAGTTAAGTTCGACGGCGAGAAGCTCCCCGCCATTCTCAACGCCATTGAGACCGAGAACAACGGCCAGAAGCTCGTGCTTGAGGTTGCTGTATGTCCACCACCACTACCACCACTTACCAGTTCGACATATATATCACATCAAAGCTTTTGATAGCTAACCCCAGCATTAGCAACACTTGGGTGAGAATGTCGTTCGTACTATTGCCATGGACGGTAAGCTTCACCTACCTTGCACCACCAGCCACCGTGGAAAGATCTCGATATTCGACCTCCTCCTTCGTCGTTATCCCTTCCAATGCGTGGGCTCGGTGTCAACATCTGTCGTGCTGGTTCCCTAACGCGTCTGTTCCCAGGTACCGAGGGTCTGACCCGTGGTGCTGCCGCCCGTGACACTGGTGCTCCCATCACCATCCCCGTCGGCCCTGGCACTCTCGGCCGTATCGTCAACGTCACTGGTGACCCCATTGACGAGCGTGGTCCCATCAAGGCCGACAAGTTCCGTCCCATCCACACTGAGGCTCCTGCCTTCACTGAGCAGTCCACCACTGCTGAGATTCTCGTCACTGGTATCAAGGTCGTCGATCTCCTTGCCCCCTACGCCCGTGGTGGTAAGATTGGTCTCTTCGGTGGTGCCGGTGTCGGTAAGACCGTCTTCATCCAGGAGTTGATCGTAAGTTCTTGTCTGGCCTCGAATTTCGCCCGGGAACGTGGACTAATCCACCTTGCAGAACAACATCGCCAAGGCCCACGGTGGTTACTCCGTCTTCACTGGTGTCGGTGAGCGTACTCGTGAGGGTAACGATCTGTACCACGAAATGCAGGAGACTGGTGTCATTCAGCTCGAGGGTGAATCCAAGGTCGCCCTTGTGTTCGGTCAGATGAACGAGCCCCCAGGTGCCCGTGCCCGTGTCGCCCTTACCGGTCTGACCATCGCCGAGTACTTCCGTGACGAGGAGGGTCAGGATGTGCTGCTCTTCATTGACAACATTTTCCGTTTCACCCAGGCCGGTTCTGAGGTGTCTGCCCTTCTGGGTCGTATCCCCTCTGCCGTCGGTTACCAGCCCACTCTGGCCGTCGACATGGGTGGTATGCAGGAGCGTATTACCACCACCACCAAGGGTTCCATTACCTCCGTCCAGGCCGTCTACGTGCCCGCTGACGATTTGACTGACCCTGCCCCCGCCACCACCTTCGCTCACTTGGACGCCACCACTGTCTTGTCCCGTGGTATCTCTGAGTTGGGTATCTACCCTGCCGTCGACCCTCTCGACTCCAAGTCCCGTATGCTCGACGCCCGTATTGTCGGTCAGGACCACTACGACACCGCCACCCGTGTCCAGCAGATGCTCCAGGAGTACAAGTCCCTCCAGGATATCATTGCCATTCTGGGTATGGACGAACTGTCTGAGGCTGACAAGCTTACCGTCGAGCGTGCCCGTAAGCTCCAGCGTTTCCTGTCCCAGCCCTTCACCGTCGCCCAGGTCTTCACTGGTATCGAGGGTAAGCTGGTCGACCTCAAGGACACCATCCGCAGTTTCAAGGCTATCATCAGCGGAGAGGGTGATGACCTTCCTGAGGGTAAGTTAAATCTTCGTTTCCTGTGTTGATCATGGGATCCTTGCTGACTGATCTTCCAGCTGCTTTCTACATGGTTGGTGACTTCGAGTCTGCCCGTGCCAAGGGTGAGAAGATCTTGGCCGAGCTCGAGAACAAGGCCTAAATGTAATATTGTTTTTAAGCGCCCTTTTCCTTTTTTGTTAGACATGGACTACCTTTCTTCCATGATCCGGTTTCCATCGATGCCTGTACAGTACTCGAATTGAGAAAAGGGAGTTATGAGAGAAAGGATTTTGATCAAGTCCAACGATTCATAAAGGAAGCAGGAGCACTTGGAGGCAATCCCTCATCCCCGAGCCGGGATGGAGACTTCCCGGCTTGTGTTACACTACGTGCTCATGTAAGTAAGTTAAAATGACCACCATCAGCCTCATACCCGCCGGGCTGAGACAATTGTACTCTTTTCTTTTGTTGGGATTATCTGTCAGTTCGTAGTTAGCATGGTAATGACATCTCTGTAACGCTTAATTCTTGCCACGTAGCTTCTTGCTGCAGTCTCTCTCTCCATACTCCGTATTTAATAACAGTAGACACCCCAGCTGTTAGCTACTCCATCACTTACCCCATCGTTCTACTCCGTACTACCCGCACCTTTGACCCGAGTGGGGACACTACATGCCATTGGGAAGCCTGGGTCATGACTCCATCACTCAGTCTTTCCTCACAAGCCTCCAATACCGCTGGCCGCGGCAGCCCCCCTTCTTCCTCCCTCTTCGGTACAGTACTTAATCATATACAACCGCACAAGGCATACTTCAGTCTATTTATTGCATTGCTTGCTTCTTTGCTATTATATCAACACGAGTAGCTTAACAAAATAAACAATCGAGAAACAAAGAATTTGTCAATCGCTAGGAAAATCGATGGATAGATAGGTAGGTATTAGATCAGCAGGGTGCCAGCTGCCCTGCCGGGGACGTTCCCTCTGGGGATGTGGGACCAGGCTCTTAGAGGGTGTCTTCCAGCGCGAGGACCTGTACAGTCAATGATTCCTTGTTAGCATCCGAGAATACACCAGGAAGTAAAGAAGTGAGAGGTGGCGGGGGACTTGGGACAAGGTGCAAAGGGCAAGGAGCAAGAACAAGAGCAAGCTTACCAAGGCGGTCCGCGTGGGAATATAAACCTGCAGGTAGTTGCGACGGCCATTCCACTCGAAGTCGGTGGTGAAGAAGCGTGTCTCCTTGTCGTTGCGGCCGAAGCCGCCGAAGGCCTTGTCGTCGCTGTCCAGCACGATGCGGTAGGTGCCGGCTTGCTCGACGCCGACGCGGTAGTCGGTGAAGCTGTTCGTGGGGTGGAAGTTGAAGATCCAGAGGAGGCCGGCGCGCTCGAAGACGAGGACTTTGTCGCCCTCGTGCTTGAGGCTGACGTACGCCTGCGGTGCGTGCAGCCAGCCGTACTTGTCCTCGGTGAGCTGCATGGCGCGGTCGAACTCGTTCAGGAACTGGTAGCGCAGGAGGTGGTCCTCGGTCAGGTTGAGCTGGCGGCGGGCGTACCAGAACGAGTTGTTGTTGCCCGCGCGGGGGAAGTCGAGCCACTCCGGGTGGCCGAATTCGTTGCCCTCGAAGTTGAGATACCCTTCGCCGCCCAGGGCGTGGGTGACCAGGCGGAGCAGCTTGTGCAGGGACATCCCGCGTTCGATGATCGGGGTCAGTTCGGTGAGGATGGACATGTGCGTGTACATCTCCTTGTCGCAGAGCCACATCATGAGGGTCTTGTCGCCAACGAGACTAGTTTAGAGCCAGATGCATTAGTTCAATTGTTCGAGGGGGCGGAAGGGAAGGTTGAATGATAAGTGCTTTAGTGGTATGGAGGCAGACTCACGCTTGGTCGTGGCTCTCAGCATAGGCAATAGTTTTCTCGCCGTGGCGGCGGTTGGTCAGGGTGAAAGCCAGGTTGCCGATATCCCATTGGTCATCGGACTTCTCCTTCAGGAGCTTGATGTACATGTCGGGGATGGCCATGGCGAGACGGTAGTCAAAGCCAACTCCACCCAACGAGTGAGGTAGGCACAAGGCTGGCATGCCAGATACGTCCTCGGCTACCGTGATGCAGTTGGGGTAGATGTTGTGGAGCATCTCGTTAGCAAGAGTCAAGTACATGACACCTTCGTCGTCGACGGCGGGCCCAAAATACTCGTGATAACCGCCAGAGAAACCACTTCTTCAAGTTAGTCCTTGTATTGAGAACGGTGTGGTTGGGGGTGGACGCACGTTCCAATACCGTGATGCGTGTACAGCATGCTGGTAACACCATCGAACCGGAATCCATCAAAGCCATATTCTTCCATCCAGAACCGCAGGTTACTCAAGAGGAAGCGCAGCACCTCATGGTGCCCGTAATTGAACAGTCGACTGTCCCACAGCTCATGCTGACCTTTCCCTCCAGAGTGGAAGTATAGGTGGTCCGTGCCGTCGAACATGTTTAGGCCATCCATCACGTTCTTGGAAGCGTGACTGTGCACCACATCCAGAAGCACCACGAGACCCAGGCTGTGCGCGGTGTCGACCAGCTCTTTCAAGTCTTCCGGCGGGCCGTAGCGACTGCTTGCCGCGAAGAAGCTGTTGACCTGGTACCCGAAGCTGGCGTAGTACGCGTGCTCCATGATGGCCATGAGCTGGATGGCATTGTAGCCCAGATACTTGATCCGAGGCAGCATGTTCTTGGTGAACTCCTTGTAGGTTGCCACCTTGGTCTCCGGGGAGGAGATGCCGACGTGTGCCTCGTAGATCCGCAGACTCTCGGGCTTTGTCGGACGCTGGTGCTTGAAGTGATACCGCTCGGCCTCGGGAGGGTTCCAGAACACCGACTCGTAAGTCGGGGAAACGCTCAGGTCTTGTACGACGCGCTTGATCCAGGCGGGTATACGGTAGATTCGCTCCCCACCGCGTGTGACCATCGTGATCTGCGACGAGAGAAATCAGCCTTATCGTGCAATAACACCAGCCGGGGGTCTTGTCTTGGTTCAGCCGCACCTTGATCTTACTGTCATGCGGAATGGCTGGAGCCCCATCTTTGGCTGGTACTGTGACCTCCCAAACGCCAAAGTCATTCTGCTTCATCGGATTTGCCTTGATGTCCCAATTGTCTGCCCAGCGGCCCCTTTGTTCAGTAATTCGCTCCATTGACTTCAAGGAAATAACACAGAGACGTACTGAACTCGCCAACTAATTGGGCTTCAACGGCCCCCGGGGCCCATTCCCTGTAGATAATATCCCCGTTCTCGGCGACATTGAGGCCGAATTTCTCATAGCCCTATCGGTTTTCAACCCGACGGTTTTTTGTCAGTGGAGTGCGGGATGATTCGGGATTATTAGTAGATAAGGCAAGATAAGTTCGAGCGGACCCGCGATCAGCTCGCGGGGTATGGTGTTCGGTAAAGAAAATAAAATCAAGTAGGTACCCTGCTGAACTTTTCCAAGCCTCCCTCGTGGTCATTGATCGTTTTGACCCAATGCTCCACAAACTCGAATCTACGTTTGAGAGCGTCGCGGTGCGGCTCGAGCCATGGGTCGAGTTGGATGACACCTGAATCAGAAAGGATGAACGATGATCAGCAAGCTTCAGGTTCTGGGGGTTATGGGGGGAAAGTCTCACTCACCGGTGCCATCTGCGGGTGCTGAATCCGAAGCCATTTAGACAGGTTAGAGAGACGTGATACTTCGGATCGGAGGCAGAAACCGAATTGAAGTAAAGCGAAACGAACAACAACGTCCAGCACTAAGCTTGAGAAGGTAGAAAAGGTCTGAGGAAATTCAGATCGGATGGGAAGTAAGTGATGGAAAGAAAAAGAAAAAAGAAGACAAAAGACAAAAGACAAAAGACAAGGAAGAGAGAGGGAGGGAGGGGGAGGCGAAAGAGGATAAGTTAGGTTGAGCGTTGAGGAGGGTAAGGTAGCTCCAAGAGCACATGCGGGGGTGGCAGTAGCAGCAGCAGCAGCAGCAAACAATCTAAGGACGGTCGAGGCCAAAGCTCCCCCCATCTGTACCATACGAGTCTAGTGCGGGATTCATTCCTGCTTCGGAGTTGCGGGTGACATCACCCCCGCTTGCTGTAAGCCGGCCACTTTCCCCTCAATTTCCCCTCGGTCGGCAGCGAAGATAATTTTCAATTGCCTAAGGATGAAAATCAAGGCTCTATCCTGGAATAACTATCAAGCTCATATCAATCAATGTATGTGCTGGATGCAGTATAATTTCTCAAATGTGGTGATCTCAACTGGTGTCAAGGTCCAGGTCCAGGTCCATGTCCAAGCTCAGGGGCGATAAGGTTACATCCAGGCACCGGCTGGAACCACTTCCCGCATGCAGCAGCACGCACCAAAAAGGGTCGCAAGACAATTCATTGGATTTGTTTTATGCTATATATTATATTATTTTCAGTAGGACAGGCTTTTAGAGAACACTGGTCTATTGCAAATTCGCCCTGCCTGTCATTTTTGGGGGACAGTCGCTGTGCAACCAGGCTGCTAATCTCATTTCACAGCAGAGTTGGAAATCGATCTAACATCCTAAGCGTTGCAGCCACCCACTTCCTCTTCCTGGGACTCGCCCCATCCCTGTCCCTGCTGCCACTGACCTCCCTGGTGGTGCTTGCTAGACGAGCTAGACGAGCTGGGGGCACTGGTAATCTGTTCCTGAGCGCTGCTCACAGAGGTGGTGGCAACGAACTCAGCAGCACTGGTGGCCGCAACGTACTCAGAGGTGGAGGACGACGACGAAGAAGAAGAAGACTTCACAACGCTGGTAGCCGAGCTAGCAGCCGAGCTAGTAGCACGAGCTGCGCTGGTCGCAGGGGTACCGTGGCTAGCGACAGAAGAGGACAAGGACATCAGGGCGCTGTAGGGAGTAGCGCCGGGGTAGAAGGAAGTGGGGATGGTAGGGATCGGAATAGAAAGGGTGGTGTCGAAGGCCGCAGTCAGATCGGCAGCCATCGTGGTGGCGGAGTAGCCCGAGGGGGCAGAGCTCACAGTGGTGGTGGAGGCGGAATAAGCGGCGTGGTCGTCACTGTCCTTCAGACAGAATCCAGATCCATAGGCACTCTGGCAGGAGTACCACTGCACGCTGCCCTTCTCAGTCCACATGGCGAAATCCTCAATGGTGATGTCGTAGCAAGGAGCACCGGTAGGGCAGATCATCTTGATGGGTCCACGGGTCAGACCGTATTCTTCAGTGCCCTTCCAGTTCTTGATCGTGAAGTTGCTCATCTGGATTCCATCGCCCTCCACAGTGCTCATACTGGCCCACGCACTGTCGATATCAAGGGAGTAGGCGTTACCGTGACCTAATAAGTGAAATGACGGTCAACACTCGTCTTCGTAGTCAATGAGGCAGCGTCTGAATACATACCAATGAAGTTCTCAAGGACAACGTTCTCAATGAATCCACTTCCACCGTTGCTCTTGATCAACATCATGTTGTTCGAGTTCCAGGTGTAGATGTTACGGTAGGTGATATCGGTGACGTTGGTATCGGTTCCGAAGGAGCCCATGCCGCAGCCACCACTCCAGTTGCAGTAGATGTTCTCGACCAGGATGTTGTGTGCCGGGCTCTGCAGGTCTCGTCAGGATTTCATCTTTGATATGGTTCGGAACACAGAGTCCTACCTTGATCGTAACGCACTCATCCTTGTTCGTCACTTCGATCTATGTGATGCTGTTAGCCTCAGTAAGATTGCAAGACTTGAAGATATCCTCACATCGTGGATCCAGATGTTGTCACTCCACACGTCAATGCCATCAAGACCACCGTGGTTACCACCACGAATGGCCATGTTGTAGACTTCACCATTGGTGCAAGTGTCGATCGAGAAGTGGAAAGCAGGCGAATCGACCAGAATGATATCGTGAACCGAGAAATCCGTAGTATCCCACACGCGCAGCAGGCGAGGGCCGGAGTAATTGTCATCCTTGTGTAGCTCGTAGCCCAGACCCTGGATGGCCCCCTTAGAGTTGCTGCTGAAGAGCTCGAAGTCGCTGGTGTGCTCGATCATGATCATGTTTCCGCCCTCCGTGCTGTCACGGTAAATGGTACCGTCCAGCTGCAAGGCCCAGGCTGAACCTCCGGCCAACTTGACCCAGGTGGACATCGCATAGTCACCCTCGGGGATATAGACCAATCCGCCCGTCTTGCAGTCGGCAAAGGCAGAGGCCAAGGGAGTGCCCAGGTCGGTCGATTTGTCCGCCTTGGCTCCGTAATCGAGAACATTACAGGTTTTGGTGGCAGCCTTGGTACTGGCCGAGGTCAATGGTCCAACAGAACCGCTCAACTGCGCAGCAGCGAGAAGGGGCGCCAGGCCCACGGCGGCAAAAAGAGAGAGTTTGTCGACAAGCATGATGCCGTGCCGATTTGGTGATGAAGAAGCGAAAATGAACGAGAGAAACAAAGAATTAACACAGAAAAGAGTGTAGTAGGGACGTCTGTCAAAGAGTGTACATGAAAAGAAAGGAAAATGAGAGTATGGGTCACCGAGTCCACGTCAGCGAGCCTTTGCCTGACTCTTTATATCAGAAAAGCATTCCATCGTAGCGGCCATTTGCCGACAGCGGTTTGTCGTTTGAGCTAACCGCCTTGCAGCCGCTTAGAATTCTTCTTTGAAGTCTTGAGCCGCGTGGAGAGTGGAAACCAAGGAACAGGAGACGTCTCGGTTGTCCTCAGTCGATAGGCTACTCCCCCATTGATCGAGTAATGCTATTCTTGACAGCACACAACGGGGCAGCTTGCCCAACTAGGCAAAACCTGGCCCAACTTAAAACCATCAGCGTCGGTCATACACTTGGTGCGATGGAGTTCGCGGAGCCACTATGGAGAGCCAGGTCCTGGATTTGGAGTATGGTGAGCAGGCTCTGGACCCTGACTCAAATAGATTAAGTCCCCCCCTGATGGGCGCGGGTTGACATCGGCTAAATCAGCGTGGCTTGAGCTTCGGATTGTCTTTAGATAAGGAGTTAAAGAGTTCAGAGCACTGGAATCTCCGACTTTTGAATGATTGAACGTTTTCAGTCACTATGTAAATAAGAAGGTATAACAAGACGTGGGAAGAGTAGTAATGGTAGTGAAACGATGAGAGATGAGAGAGATGAGAGTTGGAAAGGGAAGGTGCCGAAGTCGGCGGGAAGAACTCCTACTAGCAAGTTTCGATCTTTCTTCTCACCAGAATTGAAGTGGTCGATGAATGGATGGCCCGCTCACCTGAAACAGCAGGGCCACTTAGCCCTACCCCAACAACAATCTCCACGCCTATTCCCCTGGAGGCTATTGGAGGCTGGGCATTGCTCAGGGGCCGAACTGCTTGATATAACTTACTCTCCTGATCACTCATCACTGATCATTTAATGACATAGAGGATCGCGGAGGACGGATATTCCGTGTCTGTCCCGTAGTCCATCATTCCGTTCCCGGCCAGCCGAAGTGGTCAAACCTCCTTAGGGCTGTCGAGCTCCATCGTTCAGACGTCCGTCTCAATTCCCTGAAACAGATCGCCGGTGTGGCTAGGATTTGTGGGATAGACTCGGCGAAAATCGGTGGGAATCACAGTAACTCGTAAAATTAGATTAAATCTATATAGTCTGGGGTTTCTCCCAATATATGCAAAACCGACACCCCCGGCGGGATCGCATAGATACACCAGAATGAGATAGATACACTGTAGCTTGTTCGTTGCTATACATGGTCGGTTACCCATCGGGCCATCACACCGACGTTATCGAAAAGAGAAAGGGTATCTGGAACAGGTCGAATATTGGCGCGGCGTCCACCAAGCATGGTTCCCTGGAAAGAGCAAGAAATCCGTTAGTCTCGTTCAAATTCCTTTTCCCATACTTGCAGAACCAGCACCACTCACCATTTACAGGTTGTCACCAACAGTGCCGACAACAGTGCCGACCGAGGTGCCAACACCAGGAAGTCCGAGGCTGCTGACGAGGCCAGTAACTTCAGGAGACAGCTGAATGAGGAGATAGGAGCCATCCTGACCAACAACGGTGAGGAGCTGCTCGACGGGGGTGCTGAGGTCCTTGAGAAGGTCACCGATGCTGCCAGCGGTCTTGACGATGCTGCCAACCGAGGTGCCAACACTGGGGAGACCGAGATTGGCGACGAGGGAAGCGACAGAGGGGCTAAGCTGGACGAGAAGGCGCTTGGCGTTAGGGCCGGTGACCTCAAGGACGTTCTTGACCTGGGGGGCAAGATCCTGAACAATCTCGCCGTTGGAGCGCTTCAGGTTCTGACCCAGAGTACCGACAACAGTTCCGACTGGGGTACCGACACCAGGCAGGCCGAGACCGGAGACAAGAGCGGTGACGGAGGGGTCGAGCTGAATGAGAAGAACACCGCCATCCTGACCGACAACGGTGAGCAGACCCTCGAGGGGCTGAGCGAGGTCGGTCAGCAGGTCACCGAGGCTAGAAGCAGATTGAACAACGCTGCCAACAGCGACTCCGACGCCGGGCAGGCCGAGGCTGGAGAGAAGACCAGTGACATCAGGGCTCAATTCGATGAGGAGCTGCTTGGCATCAGGTCCAGTGACGGTGAGGATCTGCTTGACATTGCCGCCCAAGTCCTGAACGACATGGCCGCTAGCAGAGCCGGCAGCACCAGAGGGAGCAACGGCGCCGCTGGACACAGAAGAGCCGGAAGAGGAGATAGACTTGGTGACCTGAGTGAGCTCAGACAAGCTGCCGGCAGGGGCGGCGATGGTGGAAGTGGCCAGAGCGGCGAGAACAGCGAGGAAAGCAGCCTTCATTGTGATGATTTGCGTGATAGGAAAATAAGAGAGGGAAGTATGTTGATTAAGGTATAGTAAGTATTAACAAGGAATGACAGGAAGTTGGACTTCGAAAAGGAGTGAATGATTCGCTGCTGGATGAGGAAAAGAATAGAGAAGGATGGGTGGTGAAGACCTTTATATACCAAAGCTGGAGCAGAAAGATGACCCCAGGTCGCTGGCTCACATTCTGTGTTGAGGAGGGCTTAGGAGTGTAGGATGATGATGGATCGACAGCAATTGCCTAACCTGTAGCTTCTGCTTAGGGGAGCCAGAGAATGAAGCTGACGAGCTGCCTCGTTGTGGAGACGGATTGGCATAGGATAATGATGATCATAGTCTGTTTATCCTCTCAGGGTTTACACCGTTTGAACTTTACCTGTGATCATCAGGTACGGTCAAGTAAAGACATCAAGATCCGCGTTGGCTGCATCTTGCTTGCATGGTCATGATCTCAAGACTTCCAACCACAGTGTTGGAGGTTAGCGAGGAAACATAATTTGGGCTTTAGAAAAGCGCACGACATTCGTGAGCATCAAGCAAGGTACGAAATAAAGCCGATTGCTCATTCATCACAGTTCACGAGGTCCGCTGATCTTCACTCAAATCGCATGCAGCCTTCGGAACAAATCCCGCCACTGCCATTGTGATCTGCGCTTTGTTTACTGTCCCACCACGCGGTGGCTGAGAGCCACACTTTCGGATCAAAGAACTTTTCCGATGCGATGCTGACCTATTACTGGCTTGACTGATACGCATACCTTTCTTGATTCAGCTAGAAACTCAAAGCGCGGTGATGCCGGATAGTAAGCCGAAACTGCCTAGGACATGTGAGCAATTGACCAGAGCACAGAATCCATGCAAACTCGACAAATGTTTCTGGATCGAGCGACTACAACCAGAAGGTCATTCGTAATCATCCTGGCATGTATGCACCTATATGCATCTAGCAAGTTAAGAATTGGTATACCGGTTTCCTCGACGGAAGCGACGATGCAGTATTCTATGCGCCGAGAATGAATGGAACCGGGGAGCTAGGAGCCTTCTTTCAGAGATCCAATTAAGAGAGACGCTTACCTGCGATTCATGTTTCTCAGCCAGCTGAAGGTCTCCAGCAACTGCTGAGCCGTCCCTAAGAACCCTTTCTCCACGAAGGTGGAGATCTCGAGGGTAGGAAACCACGGGTCGTGCTCGTATAGTCTACAAACTGATCGACCTTGCCTGTCAGCGTTTCAGTAACCAATCCAAAGACAAGATCGGCTCGGCAGTAGTCCTTGCGAACATCTCCGCGGTCTCCACACCCCGACAATAGGGAAATATAGTCCCCCAGGGCAGCAAATGCAGCTCGACTCTCGAGGACGATTGACTTTGCTAGTGGCATGCCGCTACTGTGATTAAGGTTTCGCCTTCCGCAGCATGCAGTACCAAGTACATCAATACAGTACAGGGCCTGGGAAGTGGCTGGAGTTGCAGCTGCTGCCGATCAGGGTAAAAACGGGGATGTCGTGCTCGAAATCACACCAATGTGCTCATACTCGCTAACGCTCTTGAGAAACTGCCGATTGTGATTCGCTATGCGGTTGTGAGTAACAGTCGCGTGTTTTCGATCTGTGGCTGTCTGACAGTAAGTCAAAGATGTAGTCAACCGGTCCAGTAGGGTGGCTGTACTGTAGACGGACTGACATAGAGTTGGTCAAGGTTGAGCACGGTGGAAGGCAAAAGTGCTCTTCATGTTACAAGCGCAAGAGTAGCACCACGTGGAGGGACTGCAGGTTCTGAGAATTGAACACATCCCAGGGAAAGGGTAAACAATAGAATAGTTTATCCAGGGAGCCAAAAGGCGTCATTGATCAGGCATTGGGATTGTGATCTGCTCTGGAGTGGACTGGGGTGGACTGAAGTGGACTGGAGTGGAGGTGATCGCGCGTGAGGTTGCTTGTTTCGAAGGCGCTAAACCAGGTACAGTACATGCCTTGGAGCCTGAGCTGGGAAGGACCCGTAGGTCCCCGGGTCGGCTGGGCTGTAAGCTCTATGGCGGAGAAGAGAACTTCCAAGTTCGCGCCTGCTCCCCCGTCAACCTACACCTCCCGCTTGATGAATTTGGTCACAATCGTCAGATTCTTTGATACTCATAAGTCCACGAGACATACTTGAACCAACATCCTCCTGATGTGTACTTGGTTCGTACGCCGCAATTTAGTTACGATTCTGATTGTGCTTGTGCAGGAGCCCCGTTAAGGGGTAGTTTCCGAAGTCCCGAATAGTTGCCGATAAACGCGGCGATCTTCTAGAACTGGAACTGCGGTGATCGACCATTCTTCCTTCTCCTGGCACTTCCGGGCGCTTCTCTGGGGCAGATCGTATTGAGATGATGATCTACACAATTACAATTGTCCGCACTGGGTTATCATTTCTGCTCCATAACACTAAGAAAAGAAAATATTTGCAAGTCCTGCTTTACCCATTTCTAGGCAAGTCCTTCGTCTACATCTACTGATGGAGTTGAGAACTACGGGTGTTGACCGCAGCCTCATTATGGTCCGAACTGTACCACTGACAGAGCTCTCAGGGTGGCCCCAATTCGTTCAGAAAAGTGTCTTACTTCCTATGTTCATGGAAAAGAGTCATGATGTATTTACGAAGCTGGACTTGGGGGCAATTCGCCAGTGAACCAGCCACTTGCCGTCTGCCCAAGTTCAAAGTCCAGCGTTCCACCTTCAGCGAATATGTCCTCCCACGCCAACCAGTTCTTCTTCCAGTCTTTCCCATTCAACTTGAGCGACTGCACATAAATATCGCCTCCGCCATTGCCGTCACCGCCAGTGGCAGTGACACTCAATGTCTTTCCCTCTCCAAGGTCGATGGTAAGGGACTCAAACCAAGGGGAATGGATCAAGAAAGTCGACTGCCCAGTAATAGGGTACAGCCCAATCATGTTCCATAGTATCCAAGTCTGCATAGCACCCGCGTCACTATTTCCAGGAAGACCTGACGCACTCGTACCATAGTACGATTTAGCGACACTGCGCGACCGTGCAACGGACAGATCTTGTTGGCCGATATAATGATATAGGTAGGGGACATTGAACATGCTAAGCACATGAATCAGTTTGCGCATCCGTGATTTTGATCTGAGGACACGGACTTACGGTTCGTTCGTTGGATCAAAAATGATACCACTGGAACCACTGGCCCCGTCGGTAAACATGGTGTCAAGCCGTTTCTGTACGGTTTCATTTCCTCCCATCCACTCAATCATCTTCTCCATATCATGGATGGCATTCAAAGAGTATGCCCAGCTGCTGGCCTCATAATAAGGATCGCCCCAGTAGCCACTGTCGCCCAAGGGATCGGTCTCCATGAAACCCGTCTCATTGCGAGGAACCACGAAACCAGAGAACCCAAGCGAGGTCTGCTCGGGATTCCAGTGGTTGCGCCAGTTGCGCGACCGGTTCAGATACTTCGTCGCATCTTCCTCCTTTCCCAACCCCGAGGCAACCTGGTATAGACCAAAGTCATTACAGGAATATTCCACTGCCCGTGTGACCGATCGGGAGTATCTGGGTGTAATAAACCCTAAGCGGAGCCAGTCCGGTAACGCACCTCGACCCTCCTTAGTCGAGGAGTCAGGAGCCTGGGGATCGACCGGGGAATTGGCAGGCGTTACTTCCGCATCTTTGACCATCGCCTTGTATCCATCTTCCCAATTCACCGCGCCACGTACCCCTTTGACATAAGCATCTGCAAGGATGTTATCGGCATTGGAGCCTCCTTGAGTGCGCCCGTTATAATTGGAAGAGCGAGCGTCCGGCATGTAGCCTTCGAAGCGCCAGATATCGATAAGTGACCGTATTTGCTCCTCATAGGCAGTTGGCTGCAAAATCTGCATGAGAGCAGTTGAGCAGCGGAAGAGATCCTTGAATCATGTGAGCGATGCACTTCCTTCTCGGACTACTCAAGGAGATACTCACCCAAAATGTGAATATGTCCTGATAGTAGGGTTCCGAGGACGACCATCCAGGGTTCTCGCCCGTTTGGTTAGTCGGGATCAAGTGCATGAAATAAAGCGATGTATACAGTAGCTTGAGAGTTGTTTCATTGGTATTGCTGGTTGTCACCTTGGACAAGACCTTGGACTCCCATTCCTCTTGAGCTTCAGCGACGACAGAAACGAAATCTTTGTCTGCCGGTATTTCATCATTGACGTTCCTGCAGGCCTGTTCGGTGCTGATCCAAGATATTCCTACTCGTGATGTCACAGAGGTATCCTGGAATGTGTACACCGCCCCAACGCGAGTCGAGCCTGAGCTAGACGACGCAAAGCCACTGTTCTGTCGAACACTGCCATCTGCATCCGTCCCCACATAGGTTCGATTACTGACAGGAGCAGCATCGAAGTAACCACCTGGTCTTCTATGAGCGCCGTTCCAAGGACTTCCGACGCAAGGAGAAAGGAGGGGACATACAGAAATAGATCGACCAGTCAGGTGAGCGGTTCCAGCCATTGTCATAAACACCATGACCTTCATAGTGCCCGTCCGGGAAAACAGTGATGTTGCCGCCTTTAAAGCCCTGACTCAATCCCATCCCTCTATAGGACGGCAAGACATGCGAAACATCAATGAGGACGTTTGCCATAGAGCCCAGAGGGAAGGTATAACGGTAGATTCCCGCGTGGGCGGACGCGCTCAATTGCACCACCGTCCCCTCGGAGGTCTGAGCTTGGTAATAACCCACCGCCGCTTTGTCCGTGCCTGTACGGCCCACGGTGATGTTGGAGAGCGGGTTGGTGATGTGCCCTGTAAGCGGCAGCTGCGAGACTGTGCCGTACTTGGGTGCACCGCCTGTGCCCTGTTCGTGCATCATACTGAACCCGGAGAACTCGCCATTGGGCAGATAGCCGGAGTAGGCGTCTGTCCCAGAGACATAGAGGTCAGGGCCCAGTTTCACCATACCAAAAGGACGCGCAGCGCCAGGGAAGTCGTTGCCGCCATTTTGCGTGCCCAAACTGGAATATGCCACCATTAGCTGTCTTCCCCTTCCTTCTGTTTGACTCTCGACGCGGGGTCAGTACGAGAGCTATAGCGACTTACAATAAATCTACATGAGAACTCAAATTCGCAGACCGCACAACTGGTCCAAGCACGGACCAAATCAGAAGAGAGTGCCAGCAACCCATTGCTGAGGTGACTGAGCTGCGGCAGACAGGCAACAAATATCGTCTTGGGTCTTCAATTTCTTTGCCCACTTTGGGGAGAAAGCCTCGAGAATTTATCCTACAAAAGAGTGGACGCAGCTAGTAATAGTACTAGCTAGCTAACGGATTCTCTGGTCGTCCATCAGACCAGCCCTCTCTTCGTCAAGATACAGAGACTGACATCAGAGACAGTCGCGAGAGCGGGGAATCGAACGCGAAGATTCAGGATAGACAGTAACGATTGGAGTTCCTTGAAAGAAAGTGTCGATCGTGGTCAAGTACTTGATGATGTGATTGATAGGGGGAGGGGGATTTAATCCACTGAGTGCATTGGAATTCAGCACATGCTGTGGTCACCAGCAAACGCCTCTCGTTTGTCCCTTTAAAGAGTGCCCCATTCACTGGTCAGGAGCTGGACATCCCAGTGTCCGTGTGGGGAAAGGAGGGGGTACAGTAGAATGGGACTAAACCAAGGGACTGATGCACTATAGATATAATCATGCATCCATGGTCTGTCGGGTGCTTGCAAAAGTGGACGGTAGGCCCTGAAATGTGAGCTCATCACACGGGTAGGCTTCTAGACTGCAAAAGTACATCATTGAAAGCAAGTGTAATGGCAATCATGGCCAATAGCAAACTGGACCGAAAAGAAAAGGAACGTCAGGAACACATTCCTGAATACTCCGTATTTGTTGTAAACTGTGCTGGTATGGCCGTCCTGCCTGTCAAGGGATGGAAAGGGAGGGAGGGAAGGGAGGCCAACAAAACATGAATGAATTCAATCATTGAGAGCTATAATACAGTACATGATTAGGTGCAACATCAGTCTGCAGAAAATCAGCCATACAAATTCAACCTTCATATCAGATCCTATTCCGGATGAATGCTCAGGGTACCTAGTATAGGTTTTAGGCCAAAGACTCAAGATTCAGAAATCCCGCCGGGTGGGAAGATCACGAACCAGTCATAGCCCAAAAAGGAGCACATGGCCCCGTCCTCACCCTTGACTAGACTACTAGACTAGTGACTTTATAGGATTCTAGGTCAGCTCTCCAGGCTCCCTTTCTCTGTCCCTTTAAGTTACTCCCTGCTTTCCCAACCTTCCTAGGTATGTAGTCATCCTTCAGTCCCTAGTCTAAGTAGTCCGAACCACTATCCTCCCTTGCTCGGGTGCAACGCTAAGTGGACTACGATGGGTGGGTTTTTTTTCTCTATGACACGATATGGGAATCCCGGTCGGTCTGTTATTCTCACTCATCCTCATATATCGCATCGGACCAAACTTTGCAGATGATCAGGAGCTGTGCCTGGCCGGCTCTTCAAGATGTCCCGTGGTTTGTGTTCCGACGGGAGAGGAAGACTGTTTGTTTGGGTTTCTGGGCCAATGATTCGGCCACATGCTTCGGTGACTCCGGTCAGGGGGAGGATGAACAGGGCCACTAACTATGGTGTGATTATGTCAATTCTGACTAAGAATAGTCCCGGGGTAACTATGCTTGAATCAAGCCGGTAACCACACTTGCATGCGGGATTCTTGTCGAATATTTCAAGTGAAGAGCTGGTTACGGGAAATATATCACTGTGCAGATGGCTGCTGCTATCCTGATGGCAAGGTTGATGTAGCGGAGAGAGAAAATGCTTACTGGTACTATTATGACTTTGTGGTGTTGAGAGGCCGATGCATTTGTATATTGTTGGCAGCAGGATGCCTGCTAGACTATTGGGAGCTCACAAGCAGTACCTTTGAAGCCCCTCTGATCTGATATGTGTTTTTACATCTACTAGCATGGTTGAATTTATCAGTATTCCAGAAGAGACTTCTACTGACCTACCATTTACCACATTGCCACCCGAAATCCTCTCTTTTCAATTCAACATCTGTAGGACAATCGATGTCGTTACCACAGCTATTCTCCCGGTGGATGAGTAGTCGATGGGATATAACAGCGCCCGAATATATCTGATGCATCCCAGGCACAGTGGCTACTAGAAGCCCAGTCCTCCAAGACAGTGCGGCCTTATAACTCGCTATAAAGTGCATGCAACAATCCCGCTTCCCTACTAAGCATACATACATTTAATGCTCGAACGGGCGATATATGAGGGCTGGCTTGCTTCACTCCTTAGTGGCAGACAATCGAGAATAACCACTCTGTCTCGCTAGAGAAGTATCGTAATCGAGATCGTAGTCATCGTCATCGCCCGGAGAAGTCTACGCATCGATAACAATATTGTGCTCTTGTATGGTAGCTGTCTCTCTCGTACGCATCGTGGGCTCTCTGGTTCCTGTAGTTGACACCTCCGCATTAGGCTCATGTACATTGTTTGATGGTGACGAGAGCGGGCTTACATGTCCGTGTATGGATGCATACTCGTAAGCTGTTGTTCAAGTGTGCAAGATGGATAAGAGCCTAGCCGGCCAGAGTGTTGCATGATTGTTGGCATTAAAAAAGATGCCTTTTCCACGTATAGCCGACATATATCTAAATTAGCGAAAGCGCCATGCTTGCAGAATAATCCATTGAAGAAAGAAGGACCAAGTGAATGTAAGGTGAATTGGGCGGAAGTATTTTGCAGGGGAGAGGGCGGGAGAAATGAGAGAGGACAGAAGTCAAGAAAGAGAGAAAGAGGGAAATCTAGAAGGTGCAAGGGTAATGCACAGTACACACCATCATGAAAAAGCAAACTTTCCCTTTTCTGAGCCATGGCAATTGAGACATCACCTTTCTGACACATGCGAAGAACACAGCTACATCATGTTAATGTACTGTTCTAGAAGATAATTCTGACATATCATCCACCAGTCCAGATATTTCTCAGCAAGGATCTTCACCGACATCCACAATGAGACCTCCTCGGCTCTTCGAGAAGTACGACGCTGGCAGCTTGTGACCATTTGGTAAGATTACTCAAATAAACGACCACGAGGTGATCTCAATAGATGGTAAGATAGATTCACAGACCTCTCGTAACGTCATGGCGCGATTGCTCAATTTGATGTGAACCCAGGCGCACTCCCACCCACACGATCAATCTGGCCGTCCGATAGCACATCTTCGTGCTCGCGTATTACGTGCAAAGATGACTTGTGCGGACCAAAGCGTCGCTGCTAGTGATTATGCAAGCGATTCTGCTTGGCTGTGGCGAAGGCAGTCTGACATTCAGTCTCACGAAAAACATAATACTGCGGGTCTACATGGAGCTTTTCGCCTCCCAAAGCACATTCGAGCAGACAATGAGGCGTCAGTCAGATATTCGGAGGACCGGAATCTTTCTGAACTGCGATAACAAATTCACCGGCAAGCCGGATCCAATCCCAATCCTTAACATTGTCAAACTCGGCTCGCCATTAGACAAACTCTTCACCACATCAAACGTGGCTTACCCTAAGCCACTGGGCGTGAGAGGAAACTCAATTAAATTCGCACATAATCAATGCCAGCCTGTGACTACCTTGCAATAATGCCAAGCTTTCAGCCACCTTCGCCTTCCAGGGCCTTTCCCTCGCAGCTCACCGGTAATCCCAGAACCGGATATATTGATTATGAATCTCCTACGTTCGAGAGAAGACTCGGCTCGTATATAAGGACCCTAGTCAGATTTGATCCAATGAAAGAGCAATGATAAGCCTCCAACTCTGGCGAGTACACCGACTTCTGCGTCACTCGGCTGGGATCAACAAGGTAGTCTCTTCTTACCCCTCTCCGGGGTCAGGGTGTGGACCGGATGTCCTGATGATTGAGTGTCATCATGGATGCACACTGGTCGGCAGACGGCGGGTGCATGCCTGGTTTATGGCATGATATTACCGTGGAGGTGCAGCTGGAGAAGCTGAACGAGTCGAAGAAATTGTGGTGGTGGCACTCTAGCGCGTTCAAGCGAGACTCATCAGTGGACGGAAAATCCCGCTATCACCTCCGCACAATTTCTCCGGATGTACCCACCATCCCCCGGAATTGCTCGATCAAGTAGATGGTGCGGGGAGGAGTTGGGGTCGCTTCTGCCCGCTTGCAACTTTCGTCCGCTACGCCGATGCTCTTTCTTCTCCGTCTGCCCTCAACTCGCCGCCCCCCGACACACTATACCTGCTTGGCTCGGCTGCATGACGCTTATTTAGCTATGCGGATCCCATGTCTTAGTCAGTCTGGGCAACATGGCCCTATATAGCCAGACGACCTCTGGTTGAGATTTCCTGGACTTCTCTTGACTTGAGAGTTCTGAGAGGGAAGGGCCTGTGTCTTGTGTTGCCAGGATTCACCCATCGACTCACAACCCACAAACAGAAAGTCACTCTCAAAATGGGTCTCTTCAAGAACTATCGTATCTATGTCCTCACAGCGGTAGCCTATTCAGGCTCGCTTCTGTTCGGTACGTACTCTCCTGTCTCTATTCAACCTTGCCTTGACTGACCGTCGTGTGTGCCAGGCTTTGACACCGGTGTGATGGGTAGTGTCCTTGCCCTTGACAGCTTCAAGAACGACTTCGGCCTTCCCACCGATTCAACCGGTTTCGCGTCCGCCAAGAACTCACAAGTGTCCTCCAATGTTGTATCGCTGCTGACTGCGGGCTGCTTCTTTGGTGCTATTGCTGCTGCTCCCCTCAATGAGCGTCTGGGGCGTCGCTATTCGCTCATGATTTTTACCTTTATCTTCCTTATTGGAGCAGCCGTTCAGGTTGCCTCTAAGCATGCAATTGGCCAGATCTATGGCGGTCGTGTCATTGCTGGCTTGGGCATTGGAGGAATGTCCAGTATCACACCTGTTTTTGTCAGCGAGAACTGTCCTGCAAGAATTCGTGGTCGGATCTCAGGACTGTTCCAAGAATTCCTGGTCATTGGAAGCACATTCGCTTACTGGCTCGACTATGGCGTTTCTTTGCACATCAAGCCCAGTACCAAGCAATGGCGTGTTCCCGTGGCGGTTCAGCTAATCCCAGGTGGCCTCATGTTGATTGGACTCTTCTTCCTCAAGGAGTCACCGCGCTGGTTAAGCAGCAAGGGCCGTTTTGAGGAAGCGCTAGACTCTCTGGCTTACATTCGCAATGAAGCACCTGACAGTGACGCGGTACAGCAAGAGATGGCTGAGATTAGAGCAGCTGTCGAGGAGGAGGCATCCGCCACCGAAGGACTGAGTTACAAGGAGTTCTTGGTGCCCAGCAACCTCAAGCGCTTTGCTTTTGCCTTCTGCCTCATGTTCTGGCAGCAATGGAGTGGAACCAACTCCATTGGGTACTACAGTTCGCAGATCTTCCAAACTATCGGACTCAGTGCTACGAGTTCCTCTCTTTTTGCTACTGGTATCTATGGGACAGTGAAAGTTGTCGCGACTGCAATCTTCCTATACGTCGGTATCGATAGATGGGGTCGCAAGCCCAGTTTGATTGGTGGTGCTTTCTGGATGGCCAGTATGATGATCATCCTTGGGGCTCTCTTGGTCTCATATCCTCCCGACACGAACGCCAGTGGTGTCTCTAAGCCCTCCATTGCTATGGTCGTTATGATCTACCTTTATGTCATCGGCTACTCCTTTTCGCTGGGTCCGACCTGTTGGGTTGTTGTCAGTGAGGTAAGTTCTCCCCAAGTTTCTGCTGCATCTCAAACAGAGTGGCATAATTAACATGTGAGACTAGATCTTTCCTACACGACTACGTGCATACGGCGTCGGTTTGGCAGCGACCTCACAGTGGCTCTGGAGCTTTGTGGTGACGGAGATCACTCCCAAAGCTGTTCACAGCCTTGGCTGGAGGACTTTCCTCATGTTTGGCATTTTCTGTATTGGCGCGGGTATCTTCGTCATCATCTTCGCCAAGGAGACCAAGGGCCGCAGCCTGGAGGACATGGACATCCTCTTCGGCGCGGTCAACGAGAACGAACGACGCGAGGCGGTGGAGCACACCATGCACAAGCAAGGCGCCACTCACATCGAAGACATGAACGCGGAGACTGTTCGTGTGCGGAACAGCCAAGACAGGGTCTAGCTGGCTAGGTCTTGTGGCTTGATTCCTTCCCCTGAATACGATTATGACTTTACCGCGGGGGCTGGATCCTTACATAGATATTAGAGGCTAGAGAGAGACTTAGAATATCGGGGCTGTTTACATGATCGTGGGCTGGCAGCTTGATAGAGGATACCTACACTTGCAAATCTGAATTATTTCAAGCAATTCCAGCGTTCAAGCGTAGCATTCCATTCCATTAGTAAGGTTTCTTTGCTTTTCCTGATCAGACTGATCCGAGACATCACAGCAGATGATCTCCCCCTGTTTCATACGGGCTCGCAGTAGTCCAAATGAGGTTCACAATAGAAGAAACACTCAGAAAGTACACTTGATACTTGATATGTAATGTTAGAAGCTTTCCTTGCTCGTGTCCATCCAGGTCACAAGTGATTACCCATGTTTCTGCACCAAGCCGTCCTTGCATAGTCTTGGCATCTCAGTGCTGGCGTCGCCGGTGTCAGTTCAGACTCCTTGAGTATGATTTCCGTTCCTTCCCTGACAGGTTCTGGAGAAGAAGGCCGTGCAGCAAAGCCACTCGTTCACTGACTAGTCACTCATGGTACCACCACCTCAGGAGTGCAGGCAGGAGCGGTAGAGACTTCCCTTCGCAGCACGGGGCACTGTACAGTGCATCGATCCCATCCCCCAATTTACATATCATAAATGAGCTGTTCCCTTCTCTCCGTCTCTTCACCATTCCACCTCCAGGATATCGCTTCGAACATAGCGATTCGGCGTCGCGTCGTTTGTGAGGCTTCTCTATCTGCTTTACTTTCTTTACACCTCATCAGCAATCATGCATCTCTGGCACCTCTTGCCTCTCGTGGCTTTTCCTTACGCTTGCCGTATCCTGCTTCCGGAGCACGGCGAACTGTCAGGCAATGGCCGGCCGGAATGCGACCTTCCGTCCCTGATCGACGCGACGGTGGATGACCTGCAAGAGGGCCTGAATAAGAGTTGCTTCACCAGTGTGGAATTGGTCAAGGTGCGTGTGGCCCTCAATTCCCTGGCTTCCCCGAAGTCGGAGGTCGTGGAGGCCTGGTTAACCGGAAATCCTGTTTAGGCGTACACGCTCCGAATGCATGAGGTCAATTCGAAGACGAATGCTGTTTTGGAGGTGAATGATGAGGCACTCAGTATTGCAGCGGCTCTTGACAGTGAGAGAAGCAGAGGGCAAGTTCGTGGGTAAGTCTGGTATCACATGGGGACTTCGAGTTGGGAATTGGGCTGCTAACTCTTGTGGGGTATGGGTGCAGGCCTTTGCATGGGCTGCCGGTCTTGATTAAGGATCTTATCGGAACGGGGGATCAACTCAATAATACAGGTACGGCGGATTGGTCTTGGTGGGCTGGGTGGAGGGACTGATGGCTGACTTCTTTTATAGGCGGGTCTTATGCTCTCCTCGGATCCAAGCTTCCTGCTGAAGCCACAGTGGTGAGTAAGCTCAGAGAGCAGGGGCTCATAATCCTAGGCAAGAGCAGCGTGTCGGAATGGGCCAATTTTCGCTCCTTCAATTCGTCCAACGGGTGGAATGCCAGGCGAGGTCAGACGTATGCGGCCTACTACCCTGGGCAGGATCCGAGTGGAAGTTCGAGTGGGAGCGCTGTTGCGACTGACCTGGGGTTGGTCACTTTTGCTCTGGGTACAGAGGTAAGCTGGCGACTATCGACATAATGATTTGATATGAGC
Organism: Aspergillus fijiensis CBS 313.89; assembly: GCF_003184825.1. Lineage (NCBI taxonomy): Eukaryota > Fungi > Ascomycota > Eurotiomycetes > Eurotiales > Aspergillaceae > Aspergillus > Aspergillus fijiensis. Next base: position 305,632 of record NW_024469010.1, on the reverse strand, counting down.
TAATTGCCTTTCGTTCTGACAGACTAGTGGCAGCATTCTGCTTCCCGCCGAGAAGAGCAATGTCGTCGGTATCAAGCCCACTGTCGGTCTCACATCGCGACACATGGTCATCCCCATCAGTGAGCGCCAGGATACCGTTGGGCCCCTGGCCAAGACAGTCAAGGATGCTGCCATGCTGTTGCAAGCTATTGCCGGTGCAGATTCCATGGACAACTATACGCTTGCCTCACCCTTTGGCAACTACTTGCCCAATTATGTGGATGCCTGCAAATTTTCCGGGCTGCAGGGGAAGCGCATCGGTGTTCCACGAAATGTCATCGCTTATTTTGAGCAGTCCGATGCCTCCATGATCCCGGTCTTCGAAGAGACAGTCTCCATCATTGCGGGTGCTGGTGCGGCTGTCATCGATGAGACAAATTACACAGCGTACAGCGACTTCTCCACCAGCTCTATCCCAGCTTTGGTAGTGGCCGCTGATTTCACCTCAAATATTGCCACCTACCTGTCAAGTCTGACCGTAAACCCCAACGAGCTCCACAGCGTTGCAGACATTCGCCATTATACTCAGCAGAGTCCACCCGAGGAATATCCATCTCGTGACACGGGGATCTGGGATCAAGTTATTGCGGCGGGCTTGAACAACACCTCTCCAGGGTTCTGGTCATTGTATCAAGATAACTTGCAATTTGGCGATGAAGGGGGATTGTTGGGAGCACTGAGACGGCATGAGCTCGATGCTGTCATCTTGCCCACTCACCTGGCCTCTGATATCCCTGCCATAATTGGGACGCCGGTGATCACCGTGCCGATGGGGGCATTTCCGAACGGAACACCGGTCCGAGCAAATGCGCGTGGAGATCTGATCGAGCAGGCGCCTGGGATCCCTCTTGGCGTCAGTTTCCTGGGACCCAAGTGGAGTGAAGAGGCGTTGATAGGTATGGCATATGCATTTGAGCAGCGGACGCTGGTTCGCGACCGACTCGAACGGTACATTGAGCCGCTCTTTTGAGCCAGTGAAGAATGTCTATTTCTCATAGTAATCTGCCAGCCTGTCAATATGAGCACCGCCCTTTTCGAAAAATGCTTAGCTTTGATTCATTAATGTAATGGGTTGCACGGCTGGGTAATTTAGGTATCTGGCGATGGCAATCGATAGCGATATTGCGAGCCATTCTGATGATGTTCTGCTCAGGCAGCTTAACAATAGCCTAGTGCATGAGCATTGGGCTATAATGCTGGAGCACGCATGTTGAAGGCCATAAGCAGCGAATTTTCAAGATCTGGTGTTATGTTTAGCCTACGATGCATAGTCAACACCTGGGTGGGTAACTAGACGCCTCGGGCAAGGGTGAGAATTGTAAGCTCGACGAGAAGCGATCGACGCGATAAACAGGCTTGACGATGTTCCCCATATGGCAAATATCGTAGTGATGTAGCTAGTGCTGAATATCCCAGGCTTTTAATACATAATTCCAGGATCATCCTCCCAACCACAACATCGGTAAAGAGCAATATGGTTAAATAATGCTGCCTCAGGCATACTACATTATTCTGCCACGGGGAGCTACGGGCGGTCAGGAAATGAACAGTTTTCCCGCCGAGTTTTGGCCGGCTGTTTTAACCACTTTTCTGCCAGGTACCGGTTTGGGGCGGTCAGGAATTGAACAGTTTCCTCGCCGAGTTTTGGCCGGCTGTTTTGACCACTTTTCTGTCATTTTGGGGCGGTCAGGAATAGAACAGTTTTCACGGACAGTTTTCACGCCGAGAGTCTTCTCCGGCTGGTTTTCTTTTCTGCCGGCTTAGGGCGGTCAGGGATTGAACAGTTTTCCCGCCGAGTTTTGGCCGGCTGTTTTAACCGCTTTTCTGCCGTTTTGGGGCGGTCAGGAATTGAACAGTTTCCACCCACCGAGTCTCGTCCGTGGTTCTCCAGCTCTGGCCGACCGAGCCGCTACCACCTAATCTGGCTTAGCCCGGATGGCTGATAAGATCAAGCAAGTCTGCGCCGCGGGCTGGGTGCCTCGGCTGCACAGCAATCCATAACCTCGATAGCCCCTCCTGCAATCGAGATCACTTGATGGAGGATCTCGAACAGACCTGCGCATCGCTGCGCGCGCAAATTGCTGCCACAGAGGCGCAGCTTGCCGGTCTGAAACGCGAGCTTCAGGTCGCAGAGCAAGCTGCACTCAACTCACAGAGTCAGCATACTGACACGGAGGAGAGTCGATGGCCACTTCTCGCTGAGGAGTACCGGCGTTATGGGAGGCAGATGATTGTGCCGCAGCTGGGAGTACAGGGTATGTGTAGTCTCTTTTTCTCTCCACTCTTTCCCTTCAAGTTTACTCTACGATGTTCGATCTGAAATGTTGGAGATGCATGTGGCTGACCTGGGGGCGTTGCGCGACAGGTCAATTGAGACTCCGATCGGCGAAAGTCCTGATTGTCGGCGCAGGTGGACTGGGATGCCCGGCTGCGATGTATCTTGCTGGAGCTGGCGTGGGGACACTAGGATTGGTGGACGGGGACACCGTTGAATCGTCAAACTTGCACCGCCAGGTTCTGCATCGCAGCCGAAACGTGGGGAAGATGAAGGTGGACAGCGCGATTGAGTATCTCCAGGAGTGAGCTTCGCCCGTCTAATCTTTCTGCCACGAACTTGATTACACAACGGTTGACTGACCCATGATGTTTTGCTTTTTGTTAGATTGAACCCTCATCCCACTTACATCGCCCATCGAGCGCATCTAGCACCCGACGCTGCAGCGGATATCTTCAAAGACTACGATATCGTACTAGATTGTACGGATAACCCCGCAACTCGGTACCTAATTTCCGATACGGCCGTGCTGCTGGGCAAGCCGTTGGTTTCAGCATCCGCCCTGAGGACGGAAGGACAACTGATGGTACTGAACAACCCGCCTCGACCTGCGGGCGACGAAACCGGCGGACCGTGCTATCGCTGCGTGTTTCCCCGACCCCCACCAGCAAACACGGTCACCAGCTGCGCGGATGGAGGCATCCTGGGACCCGTGGTTGGGACGATGGGCGTCCTGCAGGCTCTGGAAGCCATCAAGGTGATTACGGCCGACGACACGCAGCCCCCCAGCCCTCCGTCGCTGCATATCTTCTCCGCGTACTCTACGCCTTTGTTTCGGTCGATCAAGCTGCGCTCCCGCCGCGCCAACTGCGCGGTATGCTCTGCAGAGTCGACTGTAAACCTGGATACGGTGCGTTCCGGCTCCACGGATTATGTCTTCTTCTGCGGCAGTGCCGATCCGGAGATGCTGCTCGCGCCGGAGGAACGGGTTTCGCCGCTGGAGTACCGGGAGCTGCACCCTCAGTCGTCGGCTGCGGAAGAGAGCAGGCAGCCGACGATGATCGACGTGCGGGAGAAGGTGCAGTTCGACATCTGCAATCTCGAGAACAGTATCAATATCCCGATCTCCACGATCCTGGCATCTTCTGCTAGCAAGGGTGATGACGCTGCTGCCCAGCTTCCAGCGTGGGTGCCGGCGGAGCTTGCTGCTGCGGACTCGACGGACCCGATCTACGTGGTGTGTCGCATGGGCAACGATTCCCAGATTGTAGTGAAGAAACTGAAGGAGCTGGGACTGGATCGTGAAGGGCGACGCAAGGTTGTCGATATCCGGGGAGGCTTCCGCTCGTGGAGGGAACAGCTGGACCCTGAGTGGCCTGAGTATTAGACTGGTTCTGCGTCTCGATGGAGGGGCCTCCCTTCTATCTTTCTAGAGATTTGTTTACCCCGAGCATCTAATGATTTTTTTGGCCTTCACAAGAAGCATCCATGATTAGACTGCATGTTATGGTTCGGATATACTCGCGGCTGAAAAGTGCGCATTACTACAAACAAAAGAATCTCCAAGATCGGATCAATCGAGTCATACAGAGCTCAATTCCAGCAACTTTCCTCAAATTCGAGATTCTTCTATGAATCGGTATGATGCCTTCGTATGCTCGTCAGCCACCTGCGCTGTTAGGGCTGCTGACGGGTCATAGCGGGCGGGCTTAAGCGCAGCGACGGATTTTACTAGCCCGTGGCTGACGAGAGCCATGACTATACAACCGAGCATCAATAGCATCATCCACTTTCCGGCAGATAAATAGCACTTTCCCTCGACGCTTGTCCTCAATTCCAATTCCATCTCAGAGCAAGCCAACAAACCAACAAACCAACAAACCAACAAGACAATTAGCCAAAAGAAAAACACATCCACACTCACAATGGACGGACCCAACACCAAGCCATACCACATCCCCACCGACGCCGTCTGGTTCAGTCAGTGCCCATCCCCTCCCTTCCCATGCGATACAAAAACCACAAAAAAACTAACAATCCCCAAAAGTCACCGGCTGCTCCTCAGGCATTGGCCAAGCCCTCGTCCACTACATCACAACCCACCACCCAACCCACCGCGTGGTCGCAACAGCCCGCAACCCAGCCAGCCTATCCTTCCCAACCACCAACGCCAACATCCTCCCGCTAGCCCTCGACGTGACCTCCGAAACCTCCATCGACGCCGCCCTCCAGAAGACCCTCACCCACTTCCACCGCATCGACATCCTGGTCAACAACGCCGGCTACACGCTGGTGGGCGACACCGAAGCCGCCTCCGACGCCGAGGCGCGCGCCCTCCTGGACACCAACTTCTGGGGCGTGGTGGACCTCACCAAGCGCATGCTGCGGATCATGCGCGAGGAGAACTCCAGAAGTGGTGCGCCGCAAGGCGGCGTGATCCTGAACGTCAGCTCCATGGGCGGGTTCATCGGGTTCCCGGGGAGTGCGTTCTACCACGCCAGCAAGTTCGCGGTGGAAGGGTTCACCGAGGCGGTAGCGAGGGAATTGCCGGTGGAGTGGAATAGTGAGTTTCCCCGGTTTTCAAAGCCTCAATCTCCCATTTTTCCATGGTGGTGTTCCGTCCGCCCTGCGCAACGCCAGCTAATCTTGTGTGTTCCCAACAAGTCCACCTCAGCAACATCGAACCCGGCGGCGTGAAGACCAACTACGCCACGACCAGCCTCAAGACCATGGTCAACGGGCGCCATCCGGCGTACGACCATCCAGGGTATCCGGCGAATGCGCTGTTGGCGTACATGGGCCAAGAAGAAAACCGGCGGGCGTGGGCGGAGCCCCAGGCGATTGTGCGGGCGATGGTCGAGATTGTGAGTCGTGGAAGGAGGATTCCCATCCGCGTGCCCCTCGGTGCGGATGCGTTTGGGATGATTTCGATGGAGTTGGAGAGTATTAAGAAGGATTTGGAGGAGGTGAGGGAGGTGAGTTTGGGGGTGGGGGAGACGGAGCAGTTGGATTCGATCGGGTTTTTGCAGAGGGAGTAGTTCGGGTCTACTGGGGGGGGTTGTGGTTGGGAGATGGGCTTTGTGTATGTATGTATGGTCTTGGTGCTTAGGTCGGAGAATGGATCGATCTCATCTTCTTGGTGCTTTATTCGTGCGGTGTTTTGTAGTATAGGCATAGCAAGATAAATTAAGTGTACTGTCTCGATTAGCTGTACGATGCTGTAGATCTTGAGGCTGTAAATGCTGAGGGTGGGACAATCTCCACAGGACGGAAGGTGAAGACCAGAAAGAAGCCTGAAGGCGCAGCAATCCATCTAGGGTTAGTGAATAGCACCGAGAACAATCAATTTTACCAATGGTGTGAATAGCTTTCCACTTCCTGGTATATCCGCATCGGAGTGACTGCGCCTCGATTGCTCGACTAGCCAATCCACTTGAATCTACTTAGATCTCTGTGTGAATACCTATTGCAGCAGTCTATGCCTGTAAACGTAACAAGTGTATTCTCCATCCCACCCTCACGCCCGCGCTCAACGCAGTCTTGACGATGAATATACCGTGTCCAAGAAATCAAGCATCAATCATCTCCCTTGGCTCGAGTTCGAGATCTCATTCGACCACAGCATCACGCTGACCCAGATGAGCCACCGTACTATCAGCCTAGGATCAGTCGTATTCCAATCGATCACCATGTCCTCCACCCCCGAGTCATTGGGGAGCCTCTAATCCTAGAGTTCGAGCGTGTTCTAGGACGGGTGGCAGTGCCACCAGAACAGAATTTCGAGCTCACAAGAAAAGTTTTCCTGGAGCTAGCTGCTCATGTTTTCTAACTGTGCAGGTGCAGAACAGTCTACCTAGAACTGTCTAGTCTATAAATTGCTTGCGGTATTCTCAAGTGTCCTATCCTCTGGGCACATACACACACCATGGGAGATCCAGACCCGTTGGTCAGACCAAGGCGCTGAATCGATCTTCTATACGTCACTCCAAATCGCATGAAGCAACCACATGCACGCACGCTCATAAGAAGGGTGTCCTCGACAGGACATGACAGTCTGCCTTCGTTATCTGCAGAACTTAGAAGCGAAAGTAAGAACTGAGCCCTTCCCCTTCCTCTTCTGCGTTTTGTGTGCAGCGTCAGCCCTAAGGCATCCAATCCACTAACAAAGCAAAACCAGTCCGCAGGCCACAATCTAATCCTTCCCTCTGCCTCTTCTCCCCCTCTCAAGAGAAGATCCGTCACGAGAAACATGACCGACTCCGTTTCTGCCCCTTTGCAAAGCCTTCTCAGCAAGGTAGATATCAACACTATCAGTACTACAACTACGGCTACTACTATTGCCACCACCACCACCACCAGCACGTGCTCTGTACCCTAAAGCCACTCTCGTCCCTCTTTCGGCGCTCGTGGAGTCGAGAGAGCGGGAGTAGGGGGGCACTACCGCCATTCGCCATTCTCGGTGAATGAGAAGGGGCTTGGCGTGCCCATGCGGCGGTGTGGCTTTGCCTTAGCTGGTTGAGGTTAAGGAAAGGGGATGATGTGATGAGGAGGAAGAGAAGGTGGCCACAATGGTGGTTGAGAAGGATGTGGATATGGTGATTATCAGGAGGAGCATAAGAAGAAAGAGAAGTAGAGAAAGGAGAGGGAGGCGGGTGTCCTTCTTTGGGCGATTGCTCTTTGGTGCGAATACAATTCTAGGCATCGTGCTGTAATTGTTTCTTGTCGTGCTCTGGTGTTGTAAGTCTTTGTAAGTTCAGGCGATACTCTACCGACGTTGGATTTGTTGTTCTTACTATGTCATCTTATATGGATGTGTCTTGCTTCGCATCTGGAATGAATGGTTGCTTCTTTTTCATTGTTGTGATGTCGACAGCCTAGGGCCAGGACTCGTAGCATGGAGAACAAGAAGAACAATGTCATTAGTATAGCATTAGCAAAAGTAGCAACATGAGCTACTTGAACCCACCACCAGAGCTCACTGTCTGACAAGGACCCCAACCATCCAACACAATGACCCAAGTACACCGTGTAACCTCGAACCAACCTAACCTTCTATCATTTCCAACAAGCCCTTCGGAGTACAAACCTACTGGGAAACACTCTCAGAATCTACCTCGCGAAGCAACTGCACAGCCCGCCTAGAGCCACCACGCCCAGCAGGACCCTCCACAAAGCCTGCAGCCCATCCATGTACATCCCGCGCAGCACCGCCATCTCGCCCTCATTTCCATTCTTGCCCCCACTATCACCCATCATCATCAGCAACATCATCATCATCATCGACGAACCACCATCATCTCCTTGGGTCACCTTCCCTCCCAGCCCCAGGATATCCACTCCCTTTTGGTCGCCCATCTCCCGCACCACCTGACCCAGAACGATGGTCCCGCTCACCGTCACCGCGATACACATGCCCCACGTCCGCAGGATGGAGTACAGCAGCATACCTCCCTTGGAGACCTCGGTCTGCGGCTCCCCGGCGTTGCTGGTGCTGGTGCTGTCGGATTTCCAGCGTCCGGAGGGGCTGTGAGATCGTGGTCGGTGTTGAAGGCAACGATGGTATCCAGACATCAAAAGAGCGTGACTGATCCCTGTAGCCAGGAAAATAAAGACCCAGGCTTGGGGCGGGGTGTGCATGTCGAGGGTGATGAACGCACACGAGGCTAGGAGGCCGATGGCCCAGCCGGCGCGGATGATCCAGCGGAGGGTGCGGGGGCGGTGCAACCAAGACCATCTGGAGACTAAGAGGAGGGCGGGTAAGGATGGAGCGGTGACGGTGAGGAGGCTGAGGCCCGATAGGGTCGGGGTGAGGCGTTGGATTAGGATCAGGTACATCGGGAGGTTGAGCAGGTGGGAGAGGAGCTGGGGTTGTATGTGTATTAGCTTCACTGGTGCATGGTAATGGGGACTTGGGGGCACGCACCGAGAACCCATGAAGGAAGCTACTGAGGTACATCATCGCTCGAGGCAGACACTGAATATCTGCTGCGATGAAGATCGATCGCGTCGCCCAGATGCTCTCATAGAGGCCAACCAGCAGAACCACGCCGGCTCCGAGGCAAAGAGGCACGAGGACCCGCCAGCTCGACCAGGGGTAGAAAGTGCCGCCCAGGCTTAGACCGATGAGCAGGCAACCCATCCCCACGAGGCTGAGAACGACGCTCAGCCAGCACATGCTGCGGAGTTTGCGCATGGAGATGCTGCGCCGGCCACGCAGGTCCACGGCAAATGGAATTATGAGGAGCCCCAGTGCGCAGAACGCAAAGCTGGCGTAGAATGCCCATATCCTGGAGGTATAGTCGCCGAACAGTCCTCCGAGAACCAGGCCAAGCATGCTTCCGATGACACGAGCCCGAAAGAGATACCCGGAGTAGTGGGCCAGGTACATGTCGGGGATAATGTCAGCCATAACCAAGATCGAATATGCCATCACGGCTCCTCCTCCAATCCCTTGCACAAATCGCCCGGCGATGAGGCTGGCTAGGTTCATCGAGCCGCTGCAGACGCCCGTCCCGGCTGTCGCGAGCACCACAGCGGAAAGGACAATAGGACCAGCGCCAATCAGGTCCGTGAGCATGGCAAAGACCGCCTGGCCCGTGGCGCTGGCGATGAGATACGAGGCCTCAATCCAGAGGATCCCGCCCAGTGCTCGCTCGAGCGTACTCGATAGGCTCTAGGGAAACGATTTAGTCAACGCAAAGCATACTGTCGTCCATACGTACTGGTATCAGGGGTATCACGACAGTCACGTTCAGAGCGTCCATTGTGACCAGCAAACAGGCGGATATGATCATCAGCCATTCCTTGACGTCCGGCTTCCATTTTGCCCGCTCGATATTGGCTTCGAGATTATTGTCATGGTGGCTTGCCGGGGCGTCGATGTTCTCAACTAGGTTTTGGACGCATCGGCCGCTGAACAGCTGCACGTCGCAGCCATTTTTATCATGGCTAGAGTCAACATATTCCAAGCCCATTGTCGGTCGGTGCTCAGAGTCTTTTGAACCTCCGTGATTCAACTAGAGCTCATAAGGCAGCCGAGTGCGACACGGAAAAAGACGTCGAGCACATAGGACGACAGAGTATCCCATCATCGTGGATAGAGGGGAAGTTCGTTGCATCATCATCTAACAGAAGACTAATGCAAATCAGTCAATCATTCAGAATTCTATTGCCTTGATGGGTCCGACTATATCAGTCAATACATACTAGCATACTCCAGTATGCAAGGGGGCAGCACAGAGCCGCGAGGAGCTGATACGTAACGCGTGCTGTTGTTGTTAGCCCCCTAGTTTCGCTCCTGCATGAGAAGCGGTCATCGTGCAGTTCTAGCCATTACTTAGACGCAAAAGAAATGATATTGGGGCGATTCGCTCGAAAAGGGCATTCCGATCACCCAGGTAGTCGAGAAGTTCCGCATCTGGATAGCTTGGCTTTCCCTTGTAGTATTGGTATGCAGGCACAGGTCACATTGATTATCACCTCGGAACCAAGAAGCCAAGAAATAGGCGGCAGCACATTCACACATGGAAGGGAGGGTGTCTAATGATACTTGGGGAGCACATATCCCCCTATGTCTTGGAAAAATTGCATCGCGGTGGTCATAAAATTCGCAACATCCTCCCCAAGCCATGGCGCGAGCATTCTTGTCCTGGTGGATTCCATCTCACGAAGATAATTCCCGGCAACCTGTCAGAATGAACCTTAGTCCCGGCAAAGCCTCCAGAAAGAACGTAAGAGCTCAGAAGCGCACTCACTAGAACACAGGACCCTTTTCGACTTGAATCCATTGCAACCTGCCCAATCACGTCTGCCACACGCTGGGGTGTGTTAGCTTCCAGACCTGCTTCGAGCCATTGCTCTGAGAATCCGGCTGTGATTCGTGTCGGGGTGAAAAATGGAGCAACGGCGTTTATGCGGATGCCGTACTGCTGCGCAGTGGTCTGAGAGGCACGAAGCAACCCCACGATTCCATGTTTAGAAGCGACATATGCCGCTACGCCAGTGCCTCCAAAATACCCAGAGGTAGATGCTAAAAGCACCATAGATACAGATGGGTGATGTTTGTTCCTCATGTGGTGCATCGCTAGTCTGAGAGCTGTCGTTCGTCAGTAGGGAATGACGTGATGCGGGGATCTCAGTGACCTACTGTTCAGGGTTCCTTTCAGATTGATATCAATCACTCGAAAGCCTTCAGTGGACTCTATGAGATCGCCATTCTCGTCAACATTGTCGAGATCCAGTACTGGATGTGACTCCATCACCCCCGCGTTGGCGATGACAATGTTGACCTCTCCGAAAATGCGGACGGTCTCGTGGAAGAGCGTTTTCATCTGCTCCCAGTCAAGGACATCGGCAGCAACAAAAGCTGCTTTCTCGGGCCAAGAAAATGTCTGGATAAGTGCTGCGGCTGTCCCTTCGAGAGATGCCAGATCGGAAAGGATGACATTTGCACCATGATGGTTAAAGAGTGTCGCGGTAGCGGCTCCTATCCCGTTTGCTGCTCCAGTTACAATGACTGTCTGGCCGTCTGCCTGAGATAGCAAGGCTGGCTCGATCTTGAATTCCTGCATACCGGTCCTTGATGGTAATGTGTTGCGGCTCGGATGAGGTTGGAGGAGGGCTGGAGCGTAACTGCGGGGTTGTCAGGAAATAAGCAGCCATCGCCGGTTGAGCCGCTCCCTGCTGATCTTCAATAGCCTGCCTCATACCGTATAATATCTCGCACGAGCCAAAACTATTATGTACTAATTGAAATTGACTCTAGTGGGAGAAAAACTTGATTATATACACCGAAAGCCTGAAATCAATCGAGTTTGTCCAGATCCGAGACTCTTGACACCTCAGCTGAGGATTTGGCGCTGTGCGCAGTGCTAATGGCATGGAAAGAGAAGTCCAATTCTCCTACCAATGCTTTCACATCCCTACTTTGATTAGCATGATACAATAGTGAATCAAATGGTCTACTCACTTCATCAGTCTTTCCACGTCACCAACAATGCATCTGGTGGAAATCTGCAGCACTGAGAAGGTAGCAAAGCCAGGCTCCGCGATATGTCTCAGGTTCAAGATATCTTTGTCCAGCGCCTCAAGTCTCTTGGAAAAGCTGTACGGACGGGGAGTCTTGAGATATGGCGGCAGAGGCTGTTGATTTGTGATGCTAGCTGAGAGGAGACAGAGAACGGACGTTACCTCGTGCGTCGTCACTCGAGCGCTGGCTACCAGTCTCCTGAAGTCATGAAGCCAAGCTGAGTCTGATTCATCATCATGCCCAAGTTGCAAGAGGGTGTCCGACGCGTATCCCAGAAGACTCAGATAGCTGACGATGCTGTATACATAGTCAGAAGGGTCGACACCCGCATCAGAAGCAGGCTAACGTACCTGTCAATGCATGTTATGATTGAATCATAACGCTTCTTGGGAAATCTTCCACCGATTGGGACTTCCCATTTCAAGAAGCCGGAGTAAGTCCGCAAACTGTTCAGCATGAGCATCTGCTTCGAAAACACCTTGTTGCGGGCCTTGAGCAGTCGCCGCCCTGAGGAGGTTTTGATCGCCAGATCACCCTCGTCACCTCGCATCCGGGCGGACACGGTCTCGTGGATGACAGAGTAGTAATTTGCTAAAAGATACAAAGATGCCCCCAGACTTTGGCGAAGAGCAGAATGTTCCGAGATCGGATAAGGGAAGAATGTCCAGAAGAAAGCAACGGCAATACCCCCAGCCACTGTTGCAAGTCTATATGGTGCTAGCAGATAGATGGGATAGTACTGCTGTCCATTGGAGGTGGCCACTGCCTCTCCGATCTTGCGAACCTCCAGCTCGTACCCCACTATCATGGAAGTAGAAATGATGGTAATGATGCCAATGATGCGGAAGCGGAATTGCTTGATTGGTACATAGAAGACGCAGGTTAGGAAGATGAACAGGAAGACGATAATTCCTGGAGTCTTCTTGCCGGGGATATACCAAGCCAGTAAGCTAAGCACCATAGCCATGACTGTGCCCAGAATACGGAGAACAAAGCCGAAGATGCTCTGACCCGAGGTAGGCGACATACTCAGATTGACCATGATCATGGCCCATACAAACCTCTGCTTCACGAAGAAGCTTTGAGTGTCATGAAGAAATGCGACCACAGCCACAGTCATCGTGGCACAAGCTACGCGGAAGCCATAGGCAGACTCAGGTGAGCGGAGGGCGGAGGGAATCCGTCGAAGCTTGTCTCCAAATCTTTGCAGTTCATTCTCCGGGGGTAAGTGTTCGGGGTCTTTTCGATGTTTGTATGCTTCGCCCAGCTGAAGAATATTATTCTGCGAGCTGATGTCTCCACCAAGATTATCATCTTCGTGGGTATCTTCCGCTTTGAAGGCGCTTACGACCCACTTTAACAGGCGCTTAGATCCTGGTATGATGAGCCGTTTTCTTGACAGTTTTCCGCTCGCACGTTTCTCGTCGGCAAAGTGGATGAAATCCTGAATGACATGACCGGTGGAGCTGAGAAGTTGTTCCATCTATACAAGTCAGCAAATCGCGTGGAACACCAGATAGCACAATGCCCCACGTACGTAAAGAATTAAATACAGCTGTCGTCTGCTCCGATCTCGTCCAACGCCTGAACTATCAGAAGGTATATCATCGATATCGAGGTGAACGGAAGAAGGGTGCTCAAAAAAGTCCGGGGGGAGGGTGATCCCTTTTTCTTCACCCCAGGCCCGCAAAGCGATGCGCTTGGCCGCCTTGAAATCGCTTAGCTTCTTTGCATAGAGGGCAGCAAAGGCTTTTTCGCCAGGTTTTGGGCTTGCGTTCGCTTCCACATCTTCCGATTCTTTCGATGTAGTTGATGCTTTGGGCGGTTTACTGAACTCGAGAATGTACGACACATGCTGAAGGCCTTCATCAATGGTATCGATCATAGACCGGAACGGATCATGCACAGCCCGCATGATATCGTTCCATTCCTGCACAACGCGACAGCGTATATCCTCTGGAGCGCCAGGATCGATCGGCTGGTTCCACTTGTTGTAATCAGATAGACGCTGGAAGATGTCGACCACAAAGCTTAACCCCACAACAGGAATCATAGCATGGCGCAGCTGCCTGAAAATTGCTTGAAGATCGTCCGGACCAAGTTTGCCGATGGCGAATTCACGCTTTGCAAATGTCAGGTCTCCGTGGATCTTAGCATGGAGATCTGTGAGTTTCTGGCAAGCCGATCGAATAGCCGCTGCCTCTGGGCTGTAAACCTTGCCGCTCTCGGTCATCTTTTCCACTCGAGAGTCGTAGGTCTCGGCCCGCCCAAACATATCCTCGCGCTCTAGGGATTCAAAATACGATGTGTGGGCTCTGAGAGCGCCACGCAAGCCGTCGATATAACCTCCCATTTGTTTGAGAATGATGCCGCGAGTACTCTTGGGCAGAATGAACAGGGACACACCTGTGCAAATGGCTAGCCCTGTCAGACAAGCTTCGAGCAACTTCTTCACCAATGCAATTGCTGCAGTCATGGTTCCTAGACGGGGGGCATAGGTGAACGTGACATTGGCAACAATGGAATAAATGATTACAGGGAATTGAAACTGCTGGAATTTGGCTCTGAAAGTGTGGACCACATAAATCTGGAAGAAAAGCCAGACTCCACTGACTGCTGACGCGGAGGCATTGTACGGGACGGAGGTGGTTGAAGTAGCACTCGATGTCGCCGACGATGTCGCTGAAGATGGCTCTGAGTGTTCTCGGGCCTTGATACAGCAGTACATCATGAGCAATGCGAAAGCGGAGGCCACGCAGACTGCGAGGATGTCCAGCACCATCATCTGAATGAATTTCGCGCGCGGCATAATGGAGAACCCCAGGACAGAGATGATAGCCACTAAATAGCCAACGGTGTTGAATTGACCGGACACGACATCTGATTGATACCTATGGCTTATTAGTTCTGGTGCTTATAGTCATCATAGAGATGCTGGTAGGCAAGCATACATAGCTACGCATATCGTGGGTGGAAGTGCTCCCCTGTTGCGAACAACTGCATTTAGCTTCAACGCACATTATCTGATATACGAGGATTCGGTGGGACATACTTCATCATAAGCAGTAAAGTGGGGATGTCCATATTTAGCTTACCCCAGATTATCTGGGGTAAGCTGAAAATCCTCGTCCATTTTCGCTTCTTGGGGCCATCATTTGTGGCCTGCATTGATGGCGAGGCGGCTGCTTCGGCAGCGTCCGGGGCTACCATGTCTTGGGCTGATCAGTGGTGTCGGTCGCAATGTCTCTCTGTCTCTGTCTCTGCTCAGGATGCATTTCCCGGGGTGTTTTGATAGTCACTCCCTCTATTTTCCCCGGCACACGTGATCTGTCAACCGATGCCGAATCCGGAGACGGGAAAAGAAAGCCTGGAGCTCTGGATTGTGGAGGACGATGATTGAGGGGATAGAACGGACAACTTTAACCTGCAAGGTTAATGAGACAGCACAGGAAATAGATGCAGGGGAGAAGGTTGAAGAAAGTGTAATCGATTTTGTTGAGGCGGGATACGAGAAGGATGACTCGGTGAAGATAGAATTGAGAGGGAAGAAGGATTATTTGGTGGCGATCGGCGCTCCGTTACTTGACTGGGAAGGCACGATACTTTCTCCCATCCGCGGTCACGGCTCGTCAATGGCCGCCTGTCCAGGGACTGTGTATTGATCTTGAGCCTACTGTCTACCAGTACTCCGTATATCTGCAATGACTGCGGGAAATCAACATTTTGTGTCAAACAGGCAGGCTGCAACGTGCAAGAACCCGCCATCCCGTCGGACTATTTCCGACCCACTTGCAGCTTAACCGCATATGATATCATGCACTCACGACAGAGGATAATTGATATTGACACCGGCTGCCTTTCCCATGGCACCACTGCTAAGCCTGCCTAGGGAAGGCGGTAGCACAAGCCCACTAGCCTGATTAGGAAGTG